>NC_068998.1:46622183-46623502 GCF_001194135.2 Octopus bimaculoides
GTTGGAATGGAGCTTGTATTACTACCATGGTGATAGATGTGTGTTGTGATGATGGTGGTGGTGGTGATTGTGATGAGGGTGGTGGTCGTTGTGATGGCGATGGTGGTAGTGTTGGTGGTTGGATGAGGGTGTTGGAGGCGATGGTGGTAGCGGTAGTGATGACAGTTTTGATGTCGATGGTAGTAGCCTGATGTTGGTAAGGTTGGCGACGGTAGTAGTTGTGATGGTGTAATGGTTATAGTGGTAGTGATATAGTGATGGTGGTGGTGGTGGTAGTAGTGGTGGTGATAGTGATTGTGGTCTTGGTGGTATTGGTTGTAATGGCTCTGTTATAGTTGGTGGTATTGGTGTTGGAAGTGGTGGTGGCTGCAGTGCAGGTGGTGGTGTTAATGCTATTAAGGGAAGTGTTAATAGAGATGATAATGGTAGTCTTGGTGATGATGATGGTCATGGTAGTTATAGAAGTGGTAACAATGCTGGTGATGTTGGACTGGTTCTATATTTAGGAGAATGGGATTATGTGACATTAAGGTGACAAACTGGCAGAAACTTGAGTTAGGGAGGCGGGGCAAAAGAGTAGGAGATGACTGACAGTGCAAAGCAGCAGCAGAATATTAATGATGATACAGTAGACAGGAGATGGACAAGAGCAAGAAAGATGACACACACCAGTCTCTTCTGCGGAGCTGTTAAGTTATGAGTGGGGGGGACATAAACAAACCAACACTGGTTGTCAAGCGATGGTAGTGGTGGTGGGACAAATACACCACAATCTGAAAAACATGCATTCACACACGCGCGTGCGTATACACACTTATGTACACCCAATAGGTTTCCACGAGGTTTTCATGAGAAAAAAGATGGGATGGTCTTGGTTGGAATGCTTTTGATCATAGGACTGTTTGATCAGACCAAGTATCCCTCCCCTCCTCCTCCTCCCTCCCACCATAGAATGCTATCCACTGCAAACCCTCTTCTATACACTTCCCTCCTTGCTCTACAAACATTGACCTACAGAAAAGTTCATTTTTGAAGGTTAACTTTATTGATCTTTTTTCTCTCTCTCTCTCTCTCTCTCTCTCTCTCTCTCGTTTTGGGCGTGACCTGCAAAGATCATGGGTTCCTCTGTCTCTGGGTGTGACCTGCAAAGGTCACAAGCACTGCTTTGCACTTCATCCTCTGATCATGTATTTAATAAGTGTTTATGTACCAGGGTATGGAGTTAATGATATAGTTCATGGTGTAGGTTATGTATATATGTATAAACACACTCATACACATGTGTATATATATATATATATATATATATATATATATAT
>NC_068998.1:46623512-46625995 GCF_001194135.2 Octopus bimaculoides
ATATATATATATATATGTTTGTATGTATGTATATATATATATATATATATATATATAAATATATATATGTAAATATATATACATACACACATACACACACATATATATGTATGTATGTATATATAAATATATGTGCAATATATACACATATCTATATCATCATCATTTAACGTCCATTTTCCATGCTGGCATGGGTTAGATGGTTTGACAGGAGTTGGCAAGTCAAAAGACTGCACCACACACACACACACACACACACACACACACACACACGTACGCACACATGATGCACAATCACACATGTATATACACACACACATAGATGTACACACACACACACACACACACATACAGACGCACATACACATATAGTAGCTGTTATTTACAAGAGGAGTACTGTTAGGAAGTGTGTGTGTGTGTGTGTGTGTGTGAGAAAGAGAAGATAAAGAAGAGATAGGAAGGGGTGGGAAAGAAAGAGAGCACTAAGAAGAGATTAAGCGATTATTAACGAAACATTAAATAATACACAGTTAAGTAGATCTTGAGAGATAATCTCTCTACTGCAATATATAACATTGAGGCGGAGGTGTAGCACTGGTTAGTAGTGGTGGTCATGGTGTTAGGACATTGCTGGTGTTAGTGGCGGTGGTGGGAGATATAACAGTGGGGTAGCATTGGTTTGTAGTGGTTGTGGTCTGAAGACAGTTTTAGTGGTGGTAGTGGTGGTAGGGATCATGGTATTAGCATCCTGCTGGTGGTAGTGGTGATGTTTGTGGTGGTGCTAGTGCTGGTGATGTTGGATAGTGGTGTTGATGGTGGTGGTGGTGGTGGTGCTGGTGCTGGTAGTAATGTTGGGACACTACAACTACTACTACTACTACTACTACTACTTGTGTACACAAACTGTTTAATGGTACATTGATTGCCAGCTGTTCTTCTTAAACATCTGACCATGTTGGTCAATTGGTCAATATTGCAGTCATTTACTACTACTACTACTACTACTACTACTACTACTATGGCCAGTGTGCATGTTGTGTAGTTTGTTGACCAAATGACCGGTTTTACTGATTCATTCACCAGTTAAATGCGAGTCTGGCGACGCTGGTGTTGGTGTTGGTTTGCATTGGCAAACACTATATCTACTGATGTTAGTGAGTCTAGTTATGTTCTGGTGCCATGGGGCCCCTCTTCTCCCCACATTATCGAAACTTGACTGAACTTATTAACATCATTGTGTATGTACGTCTATATATATCTTTTATCTTTTGTCTTTTTCAAGTTGCAGTCAGTAGACTGTGGCCATGCTGGGGCACCACCTTGAAGAATTTTTTGTTGAAGGAATCAACTCCAGTAATTTTAAATTTTTGTTTTTCTTTTAAGCCTAGCACTTATTCTGTCAGCCTCTTTTGCCGAACTTCTAAATTATGGGGACATAAAAACACCAACACCACTTGTCAAACAGTGGTGGGGTTCAAACGCAGGCACAAAGGCTCACACACATACACACACACACACACACACACACACACACACACACACACACATACAGCAGGTTTCTTTCAGTTTCCATCTACCAAATCCACGCACATGGCTTTGGTTGGCCTTAGGCTATAATAGAAGACACTTGCCCAAGATGCCGTGCAGTGGGACTGAAACCAGAGACATGTGGTTGGGAAGCAAGCTTCTTACCATACAGCCATGCCTCTATATATATTATGCATATCATCATCATCATCATTTAGTTCCACTTTTCCATGCTTGAGTAATAAGATGGAATTGGTCAAGTCAGATTTTCTATAACTTGGATGCCCTTCTTGTAACTATCTCTCACCTGATTCCAAGCAAGGTAATGTTTCCCCTGTGCCCAGATGTGCTTTTCATGGACAACTGGGAATGAACAACCTCACTTATGTGACGAAGGTGCTCGTTTACAACCATCACGTGATGTCAAGACGAGGAAGGGTATATACACAAACCCATTCATACACGAGTGAGATGCAGGGCTCCAACTCGTGGTGGAGTGCAGGATGTGTGCAACCCGTACATGAAAGTGTATGTAAGATATTAATGAGGATGCTGATGAATGAGGTGGATGATGATGATGATGATTATGTGTGTGTGTGTGTGTGTGTAAATATATGAGACTCACATGCACACATGTGTGCGCACATCATCGTCAGTAGCAACAACAGATGTGATTATATATATATATATATATATATATATAGTTTTAGGGAAAATAACCAAGTTTCAAGAACTCATCGATGAAAATCCACTATCGCATATAGAAAAATTAATAATTAAAAGCACAATAAATGAGTATAATATAAAGTAAAGTAAATATAAGATAAATATAATATAATATCATATTTATCTTATGATATTTACTTTACTTTATATTATATTATATTTATCTTATGATATTTACTTTACTTTATATTATACTCATTTATTGTGCTTTTAATTATTAATTTTTCTAT
>NC_068998.1:46626243-46631469 GCF_001194135.2 Octopus bimaculoides
TATATATATATATATATATATATTTACTCTTTTACTTGTTTCAGTCATTTGATTAAGGCCATGCTGAAGCACCACCTTTAGTCAAAGAAATCGACCCCAGGACTTATTCTTTGTAAGCCTAGTATTTATTCTATCGGTCTCTTTTGCCGAACTGCTAAGTTACGAGAACGTACACACCAACATCGGTTGTCAAAGTGATGTTGGAGGGACAAACACAGAAACATAAAGATGCATGATGATCTTCTTTCAGTTTCCGTCTACCAAATTACCAAATCTACTCAGAAGGCTTTGGTTGGCCCGAGGCTATAGTAGAAAACACTTGCCGAAGGTGCCATGCACTGCAACTAAATCTGGAACCATGTGGTTGGGAAGCAAGCTTCTTACCACACAGCCACTTATATGTATATATATATATATATATATATATATATATATATATATATATATATATAGGAGGGAATAAAAGAGAAAAAAATGTGTTGGAGGGAGGAATGGAAGAGAGACTGTAATTGAAGGAGAGGTACTGATGTTTGCCATTCACTGAGAGTCCAAGTTTTAAGTAGTCATAGAGGCAGGTGATGGCAAGGGAGAATTATGTGATCCATCACTAAACAGACATCACAGTAAGAGAGATAGATGGAGAGAGAGGTAGTGATGGTGGTTGTGGCAATTGGATTGGACAAGATCCAAGGTTGTCTCTCATTAATGGGCATCATCATAGAGTAGGAGAGTGTGGGGTGGGGTGGGGAGATAAGAGGGTATCAGAGAGATGGGGATGATAGAGGATGGAAGATTAACAGGGATATATAATGGGCACATGGCCTAGTGCTTAGTGCACTCACGACTGCAAAATCATGGTTTTGATCTTCGGACCTGGCAGTTCATTGTGTTCTTCAGCAAAATACTTAATTTCATGTTACACTGCGATCACATCAACACCTGATGTGTATTGCACTATGCACCTGTACAGGTAATGTGAATTTGATGGCGGGATCCTTTCAAGCAAATCGTCTGTGTAGATTGCTCTCAAAGAAACTGCAAAACCAGCACTTGAGAAACCACAATAAAAAAAAAAAGGGAAAAGGGGTCTAGGTGAGGATTGATCCTACACCCCAGTCTCCATTTTCAATACAAATTTATGATGTTTCTACAGATGGGTGGGTATGTCCAGCACCTCATGTCACCAATAGTTACGGTCTTTTGTCATATCTTTCACCAGACTCAGCATCTTGAAATCAGTCTTCATTCCACTTCTACGGGTTTGATCCACTTCAAGCACTCAACACTTGTTTATGCATCTGTCATCCTTCATACGTGTCTCGTACCCATACCAGTACAGTATGCTTTATCTGGTTCCTCTTATGCCCACTTTCAGCTCATTTGGGCTCCATTGTTCACGTCCCCTAACATGACACGGCTAGCAGAGCATGCTGACTCCATTTCTTTCTAGTCTTTTCAAATACCTTGCATTCAATGCCCAGATCTCTTTACTGTGCATTGCTGTTGTCTGCACACAAGTCCCATACAACCTACTTTTCACTGAGAGAGAAAGAGAGAGAGAGAGAGAGAGAGATAGAGAGAGATTCTGATGTCTGCATATTAGTGACTCCCTGAACTTCTCCACCCCATTCTTACTCTGACTGCAAAGCTATCTGTACACATATCTACCCTGTTAATTAGGTCACCTAGGTAACAAAAGCTATCGATTACTTCTAGTAAGCTGTCTTAGTTATTATAAGGAAGTTATTTCACTTGCATTTTTCTACTACTACTACTACTACTACTACTACTTATTCATTATACTATTTATTAATCTATGCATCTGTCACATGATGTTTACCTCCTCTGTCAACCAGGCTGTGATCTGGTTACACGTCATGCTGTGCATCCGTACTTTACACCAGTTATGAGCAAACTGCAGCTTGCAGGGCTTTCTGAGTTGCTTGCCTCCTTGGATGCTATTAGTAATGCAATCTACTTGATGATGAGCCATGTCTTATGTGGATGCATGTGGCTTAGTGATTGGACTCATGATTGTAAGATTGTGGTTTCGATTCCTGGACTGGGTGACGCGTTGGGTTGTTGCGTAAAACGCTTCATTTCACCTTGCTCCTGTCTACTCAGCTGGCAAAATGAGTAATCCTCTGACTGACTAGTGTCCAGTCCAGGACATATATATATATATACAACCCATGCTAGCATGGAAAGCGGACGTTAAACGATGATGATGATGATGATATATAGATAGATGGACACAAACACACTCGCTCGCTCACTCACTCACACATGCATGCACACACACACCACTTTCTAACTCCACCCCAACCCCCTCTCTTCTAAAACATAAGTAGTGATGTAGCTCCCCTTCAGCAAGAAACCTATTCTATTTCAGACCTTTTCCTTCATGTTTTACCCCTCTTTTATTCCTTATTCTCCAAACATAAAAGTTCACCCTTCCCACACAAGGATCAGAGTCTTGCAGACTGCATATCAGCTTCACTAGAAAATACAAGCACCCAGCACACACTGGCCATTAACGTAGTTCTCGGGGATATTCAGCGTGACACAGTGTGACAAGGCTGACCCTTTGAATTACAGGCACAACAGAAACAGGAAGTAAGAGTGAGAGAAAGTTGTGGTGAAAGAGTACAGCAGGGTTCGCCACCATCCCCTGCCAGAGCCTCGTGGAGCTTTAGGTGTTTTCGCTCAATAAACACTCACAACGCCTGGTCTGGGAATCGAAACCGCGATCCTATGACCGCGAGTCCGCTGCCCTAACCACTGGGCCATTACGCCTCCATGGAGCATGATGCATTCCTTATGCATCTTACACCAACTCTAATACAAGTTCTCTCTCTCTCTCTCACACACACACTTAAATACAGATTTTGAGATCTGTCTGTGAAACATTTAAGGAAGATAATCCTGCTTGATTTGGAGAGATTAGAGAGATTATAGTAGTAGTAGTTCAAGTAGTACGTATGTAAGTAAATTAGTAGGTAATGTTACAAAGATAGGTATATATCTGTTAACACTTCCATATTTTATATGCACTCACTCTCACTCAAGCTCAGCCTTACTTTACTGTCAGCACTTGACTAAGTCACTATCAATCTATCCCTCTCTCTCTCCCCCTATCTATCTCTCTGTCTACCTGTACATATGTATAACTAATATATATATATATATATATATATATATATATATATATATATACAGGGTACAGTGAATACACTGTTGTCTAAATTATGCAAAAATGAACATAACACTGACATCTCATTTTAACATGTATTTACTGAGATTACCTAAAAATATCTTGAAATACTAAAGAGTAAATTTATTCAGTAAAATTGCCATTGGTTTCAACCAGGGCCTCCGAGCAACTTTGGACGGTCCCTTTGTTTAAGTTGGTGAATGTGCTTTCAGTTCTTCTTTGGAGCAGCTCAAGAACACAACACACAGCCCAGTCTTGGAATTGAACTCACCTCATGATTGTAAGCCTAACCAGTGAGCCATGTACCTTCACATTGTTTGTGTGTGTGTGTGTCACTGTGTCTATTTCATATATGTATATTTACCACCATTAGGATAGCATGACAAGAAACTTCAAGTAGTAGTGAAGTGTTTTGTCATTGAAATGAATGAACTCTACTACTTGTGTTGAGTACATTTTCTTCCACTTGCTTATTGAAATACCATACATAGACCTTCCCCCCCACCACACACACATACAAATACACACACACACACACATACATGCACAGACACACATATGTTCATATAGATACCGTACACAGAATTCACATTCATGCAACCTGTAAGCATAACACACATACGTTCTGCTGCAAGATTTTATGAAAATGTCAGGCATTATGAGAAAGCTGCTTAAAAATCGATGTTTGAGTCTTTGGTGCAGAAGGTGGACAGACGGAGTGGTGTGGACTGTTGGGTGGAAGGGCAGGGAGGTGAATGGATGTATGGAGGTTGTTCAAGGGGTGGATGGGGGAGTGGCTGGAAGGATGGATACGTAGATGGAATCATTTTGTTTCTCTGTTGCTGTCTGCAATACTAGAGTCATGCTGCTGTAGTAATATGACTGTAGTACCTCTAGTGTAACTGTAGTGTAACGTAACTGTGTGACTAAATGTGACTGGAACTACAGTTATACTACAATTGTAGTGTAACTGTAGTTTGGTTGTAGTCACTCTAGTGTGTCTGTAGTGTGACAAGAGGGACGTCACTGTAATTCTAGTGTGATGGGAGTGTGACTGGCTGTGTGACTAATGTGACTAACATAATTGTAGTGTAACTGTAGTGTGTCTAGTGTGACAAGTGGGACATCACTGTAACTCTAGTGTGATTGGTGTGTAACTGTTGTGACTGTAATATAATTGTAGTATCACATCAGTGGGGTTGTAGTGTGACTGGGGAGTGCAGTGGGCATGTAGTGTGACTGTAGAGTAACTGTAGTGTGACAGTAGTGTAACTTATGTAATAATGGTGTGACTATGGTGTAACTAATGCAACAGTAATGTGACTAATGTGATGTGAAGTGACAGTCAAACTGCAACTGACAGTTGTAAACATGAAGTCAGTGTACACCAACATCAGTTCAGAAGAACTAAAATTTAGATCTAGACAGTTTAACTGTCAATGCAACTACCAATGCATTACCATTGTTACCACATCAGTCACCACCACCACCACCACCGCCACTATCTCCCAACATTACCACTGCTACCACTACATCCATCAATGCATCGGAAGCCTCATCACCACCACCACCATCATTATCACCCCCCCACCCACCACCACTGCTACCAACATCACTGTCACCACTATCATCACTGCTATCACCACCACCACAACCATCACCACTGTCATTACCACAACTGCTGCCGCCACCACCACCACCACCATCAACTCACCCAACTCCTGTAACAAATCTATTCAAAATCTTTCATATCTGAAGGAAATTAAAAAGGAATTCTGTAGAAATAGTAAAGTTATCTCTGCCCCCTTCCCTCCCGTCTCCTCCCACACTTACCTTCCTCCTTGTCGTCGTCGTCGTCGTCCCCCTCCTCCTCTTCACTTCACTTCCACCCCCACATCAGGTTCTGTAATTAAGGAATCACAAATAAAGTTAGTAGTTTCTAAAAATAAATTTGAAAGAGATTAGCCATGAATGGGCGATACTTTGAAGCACCAACAAACAACAACAACAAC
>NC_068998.1:46631479-46633163 GCF_001194135.2 Octopus bimaculoides
CCACCCCCACATCAGGTTCTGTAATTAAGGAATCACAAATAAAGTTAGTAGTTTCTAAAAATAAATTTGAAAGAGATTAGCCATGAATGGGCGATACTTTGAAGCACCAACAAACAACAACAACAACAACAACAACAACAACAACAACAACAACAACAACAACAACAACAACAACAACAACAACAGCAGCAGCAGCAATAACAACAACAATAACGATCATATCATACCATCAAGATCCAAGTGAAATTTTATGTGGCTGTTTGATCTGTTACAAATAGCAGCCATACTTCTTTGAAATCACACATTACTTTTAGAAAAGGATGTGTTGGATAATATATATATAGTGCTGAGTTCATTGTACATGGTAAAAAAGATGGGGTGGCCATGTCTGGAACACCTTCGATACTAGGTCTTCTGGATCAAAGCTGACCTAGAACTAAACAAAAACAACTATAGCAACAAACATAATGACAAGATTTCTGAGAAGTTGTGGTGTAATTGTAGTTTGTACAGTAGTTTTAGTGGTGTGTGGTCGTAATGTGTGATTTTAGTAATGTTGTGTGTGTGGTACCAGGTGCATTCCGGAAGTATTGAGACTTTTTAGGAGAGATGTTTATTAATTTCAAAGTACCAAACTCTAATCTCCTTCAAAGTAGGTTCCTTTGACTTCAGTGCACTTGTAGTGTTCCAGTTTCTTTGGATGAAGGCCCCATGAAAATCCTTCAAAGTGAAGGTATCCAGGGCCTTTGTCACAGCCTCCTTCAGCTTAGGTAACACCCCCCACCCAAAGAAAAACAGGCAAGCACACAGTGTAGAAATCTCTTCAGAGGAAATACTCCCATCTGACAAGTTTTTCGGCCCTTATACCTGACATTACGGGAGCTAGGCCCACCCAGGTCATGACACATAGGTGTCCTCCTGCTGTTTCCCAAAATCCTGTCTCCAGTGGGATTTGAACCTAGGTTGTTCTTTGTGTTTGCAGGTCTGTATTCAGGTCTTTATCCAGCCCTGTCTTCGGCCACTCTGACCGACGAAGGAACCAGTTCTCTTCTTCCTTCTATTCTTGTAAATAACAAATAGAATCTATAACTAGGTCTATTGGTCATTTCTCTTTGCCCATATCCCATTGAGCTCTTTTCAACAATGTCAAACCCCAGTTACTTGGAGCAAGGTCAAGACTAGAGGGAAAGTGAAGGACAGTTTTGATGCCCTCTCTCTTAAGTTTTTGGTTACTTGGATGGAATTGTGAACTGGTGCATTCTCCTGGTGCATCTGCTTTCGCCTTTCGTGATGAAATCTCTTTCTGAACTCCTTCAAAACGCCTGCAAAGTACTCTGTGTTGACCACCTGGCCAAAAGGGAACCCAGTGGATGTAGATAATGCCCATGCTGTCAAAAAAGGAGATCATCATGAGCTTCCTAGTGGACTTGCGTTGCCTGGTCCCTTGTGCCAGCGAAAAGCAAATGCTCAGCTCCTACAAGTTAATCCATAAGCAGTTTGGAGCATTTCAAAAATTTCTGCTGTGCTTTCTCCCAGTTTGATATAAAACTATCGCATAAAAAGCTTCCAAATTGTCTTCACATCTTATCTTCATTCTGCAAACTAATCAGTTGTAACAAGCAGTGTTTAGCAGGGTGTGTTCAAAGTCCCCTTCAATCTAGTGCAAAAAAAAAAAAAAAAAAAA
>NC_068998.1:46633582-46642194 GCF_001194135.2 Octopus bimaculoides
ATATATATATATATATATATATATATATATATAAATGTATGTAAATGTTTTGTATTTATGCATGTGCGTAAGTATGTATAAATGGATAGCTGGGATGTGCATGTATGTATACATACACACACACACACACGCATAGATATGTGCATGCATGCGTGTGTGTATGCTTACATGGTTTGTATTCCACTATATGTAGGAAATCTATTATAGTCACCAATACTAATTAAATTAGTCTAGAATTAAAAAAAAATTATAACTGCCTGCATATGCGTGTAGACATTTCTATTGTATTTATTTCTCATATAACCTGTAGTCTAACTCGTCAAAACATTTTCAACACACCTGGCTCTCACCTGTAATCTCAACTATCTTAGTACATAAAACATATAATGCACCTGCTTAAATCTCACATGTAATCTCACCATAATACACCTGGCTAAATTTTATTTTTTTCAAAATTAGCAATACTGGTGTCTTCTATTTGACCTGCTAGAAATAGCAGCCATATTTCCCTCAAATTGTTGTCTTAGACCCTATTGAAAATGAGAAGGAAACTTTGGTTCTGAGTTCAAATTCCACTGAGTTCGACTTTGCCTTTCATCCTTTTGAGGTTGATAAATTAAGTACCAGTTGCGTACTGGGGTCAGTCAAGCAGCATTGGGACCTACATAATCGACGCGCTCTCACCCACATAATTTCAGGCACATTTCATTTTTCCAGGGTCAATGAAATAAGTACCAGTTACACACTGGGATTGATGTAATTGACTAGTCCCCTCTCCCAAAATTTCAGGCCTTGTGCATTTAGTAGAAAGGTTTATTATTATTATTATTATTATTATTATTATTATTATTATTATTATTATTGTATTTGCTTCATTTTTTTTTACCGTTATAATTGATTCCCGTGTAGCTTGCCCTTTTTGTGAGTTTAAAAGGTAGGGACAAACCTACCTAACTGTCTTCTCGAAGTACTCCCTGATTCTTTCTTCCCTTGATATTCAATCCACTCCGCACCCCCACCAAACACCACCACTAACCTGTTCACAAACAGATGTACATTCGTTGGATGTCAATCATACTGTGTTCTGTATGGTGCTGTTTATCGCATTACCATCTGTGGAATCTATTTAGGTATGTTACGCTCCACTCCACTAATACGGAACCATATGTTACGACTGGCACCACAAATGGATTAATTGCAATAGTGATGGTGATGATGATGATGGTGATGATGATGATGGTGATGATGATGATGGTGATGATGATGATGATGATGGTGATGATAGTAATTGTTTTAAATTTTAGTACATGCCAGCAGTTTTGAAGGGAGGAAGCAAGTCGACTACATCTCCAATGTACTTCGCTGATATTTTATTTTATCGACCCCCGAAAGGGTGAAAAGCAAAGTTGACCTAAATTTGGATTTGGGTTTAGAATGTAAAGAGCTGGAATAAATTCCTACCAAAGGATTTTTGCTGGTGCCCTAAGAATGCTGACATCTCACCTGCTTAATAATAATAGTAATAATAATGGGATCAATGCCACCCAATCAAGTTCAATGCCACACATTATATATATATATGTATATATACGATGAGCTTCTTTCAGTTTCTGTCTGCCAAATCCACTCACAAAGCTTTGGTCAGCCCGAGGCTATAGTAGATGTTTGCCCAAGGTGCCATGCAGTGGGATTGAACCTAGGACTCTGTGGTTGGGAAGCAAGCTTCTTATTTCTTTACTGCCCACAAGGGGCTACACACAGAGGGGACAAACAAGGACAGACAAATAGATTAAGTTGAATATATTGACCCCAGTGCGTAACTGGTACTTATTTAATCGACCCCGAAAGGATGAAAGGCAACGTCGACCTCGGCAGAATTTGAACTCAGAACGTAACGGCAGACGAAATACCGCTAAGCATTTCGCCCAGAGTGCTAACGTTTCTGCCAGCTCGCTGCCTCAGTGGTTGGGAAGCAAGCTTCTTACCACACAGCCACGCCTTGCAACTCCTAGTATGTTTGGATTACTATTTATCACATGATAAAGAGGGTGGTTTTCATTGGACAGCCTGCAGGACCAAAAAACAAAACTTGACAAAGGATGGATGAACTCAGTAAAGAGTTATCCACCATCCAAAAACCAGGAGTGAGAAGTTTCCGACCCCTAGTTTTCATTAGAAGGGCTCCTAGTTGTCATTAGAACTTTCGGATCTATTTTAAAACGGGGGCACCAGTATTTTCTTAACGAAACACTAACGAAACACTTTGAAACTTGGGACACTGGTAGAATGTGTCATATAAAACATCTTTTACTCTTAGTCTTCTTAACAAAAAAAAGGAATTCGCAAGTTATTCCATGTTAAAGTTGTCGTATTTCTGTAATTTCAACCAATCACTGACGTCTATTCAGCTGAATAGAGTTACTGCTGGGCGGTCATAAAAATGTTATTCCGTGTGACATATTTCATCCGGTTTAATCGTAATTTATACGCATATATTGTTTATATAATAAATTACGCTGTGCGTATCTATGTGTGTAACAATTTTAGAGTTCGGATTCTAGAGTTAGGGTTAGTGTTAGGGTTAGGGTTATGGTTACGGTTAACAGTCTAGTTAGGGTTAGGGTTAGGGGATTAATACGATATACACTGTTACAGCGCTAACTGTTTTCAACTGAATAGACGTCAGTGATTAGTAGAAATTATCGAAATAAGATGATTTTTTACATGAAATAAATTCGAATACAAAAATATTTTTCTGTTCTATAACACAAAATAGATAAGTATACGAAGTTTGAAATTCTTTCCGTACCAAAAACACTACGTAAAACATAAATGAAAACTGGCGCCCCCGTTTTGAACTAGATCCGAACTTTCTTCTCGGAGAAAGCAAACACCTGAAGTGCAGTTAGTTTCTGGTTCTCAACCTCTGTTGTGCCACTGTTTATCTTTAACTGATTCTGCTGGAAATTGGTTTTGGTGCTGTGCAATATTATATCCGCTCAAAAATTCACACACATAGGTGGAGGCATGGCTGTGTGGTAAGAAGCTTGCTTCCCAACCACATGGCTCTGGGTTCAGTTCCACTGTGTGGCATCTTGGACAAGTATCTTCTACTATAGCCTTGGGCTGACCAAAACCATGTGAGTGGATTTGGTAGACAGAAACTGAAAGAAGATTGTTGTATATGTGTGTGTGTGTTTGTGTGTGTCTGCCTCCCTCCACCATCACTTGACAACTGATGTTGGTGTGTTTACATCCCCATAACTTACCAGTTCGGCAAGAGACCAATAGACTAAGTACTAGACCAATAGACTAAGTACTAGGCTTACAGAGAATAAGTCTTGGGGTCGATTCTCCAGAAAAGCTGTAGTTTAATGACTGAAATAAGTAACTGAGTAACAGAATAATACTGGAACTTCTTGGACTTGAGTTAAGAAATTGTCCTACCTGGTCAGGAGTTGACTAATACCATGAGTATGTGTGTGTCTGTGTGTATTTGTATGTATATATATATACATATGTACAGGTAGGTTATAAAACGATGCCATTCCAGTTTGTCTGACTAATTTTTTCCCTCTTCTTTTGACGATTTTATTAATTTCTTTTTCTCTTTTATTCCAACAGCATCCATTGACTTGAAGAAATTCCACAAGGACTCGCCACCATTCGATGCAAAACATGGCTACGAATGCAACCTGTTCACTGTTGAAAGCCGTCCCTGTTCTGTTAAGGATCTGTATTCTACAGCAGACATCTCTCCGTCTGAAGGACTTAGTGCATTGGATGGTATTCGTAAGGATGGCTGGAGTGGGTCGACGATGTTTAAACTCTGGCCAGTTGCTAATAAAGACATCAGTATTTCAACTCCAGATTTCAACTCATCCAGAAAGGTAACATCTAAGCCCTATTATTATTATTATTATTATTATTATTATTGTTGAGTGAGAGACCAGTGCATGCCATCAAAGTGACACTAGGGTAAAATATACGAAGCTTAATATACCCACCATGACTATCCCAGACACATGCATCACAACCAAATGTGCGGGACATGGTGATCTCATTTCAAGATAAAGAGCGCATTAATTTGTGGGTCGGGCCTAGTTGGAATTTTTTTCAGGTTGAGTTGCCCATCCCACTCAAAAAGTCCCTGAATAAGGGTTGTTTAAGGATGTTGAACGAAACACCCATGTTTCCAAAGGTGAATTATTCAAACCCCAAAGAATTCCTCTCAACGCATGGCTATGATGCTCCCCCACTACTTCTGCTTGTGGTCAGAGATGCACATATCATCAGCTGCTAAGGGACATACTCAACTGGTGAAGGTCAAGCAACTGACAAGCAATGGCTGTAGCCCATCTTTTTATACTAGGGCAAAATACGTACATGATATTGATGGCGATATTCACCCATTGCTTCGTTCTGAGTTGAAACTCTACTGAAGTCAACTATGCCTCTCGTCCTTTTGGGGTCGATAAAATAAATACCAGTGAAACACTGCGGTCGATATAATCCACTAGTCTCCTCCCCACCAAATTTCAGGCCTTGTGCCTTTAGTAGAAAGGATTATTATTATTATTATTATTATTATTATTTGGAGAGACAATTCCGGGTTTACCAACAGTTATTTCTGTTGCTGGACTGAAGATCCTGTGAAAGATTCTGTGAAAATTTGTCCCTCTTGTGTTTTTACTTGTATTTGTCCATATATACATATATGTATATGTCTTTATGTGTGTATATATATGTGTGTGTGTGTGTGTGTATACACACACACACACTGAGATACACGTGTGTGTGTGTGTGTGTGTGTATTTGCATATTTGCTATACATGTCATTTATACTGGGTTATATTTTCAGTGGTATTCTTACGAGAATGTCAGGTGTGTCCGTAAATGGCGACCGCCTCTACCAATTCAGGTTAGTTTGACTGCAACCTCCCCCCCCCCCCCCCCCTCCCCACGTGTACATACACACAGCATGTAACCCTTGCCGCTTATCTGTTGTAGAAATGTTGTGTCCCCTCATTTAGATTCAAAAATATTAATTCCCTTACAAATTCATGTCGCAGATACAACTCTTTAAGCTTTGGCTGTGTACCGGATCTTGTTGTGGTTTTGTTGTGTTACCTGTATCAAACATACTCCAAGTAATATGTTTGCAGTGCCTTGTAGTGCTGTTCTGTATGTGTGTGTATATAAGCCCCTGGGGTCGTGGCTGTGTATTTGTCTGCATGTTTTTTAATCATTTCGAAAGACCCCTGTTTCTCATCTTGTATCTTTTTATCTTTGACTCGTTTCAGTCATTAGACTGTGGCCATGCTGGGGCACCGCCTTAAAAGGTTTAGTCAAACAAAATCGACCGCCAGTACTTATTTTTTAAGCCTCACACTTATTCTATCAGCCTCTTCTTCTGAAACTGCTAAGTTATGAGGATGTAAGCAAACCATCAACAGTCGTCAAGTACTAATGGGGGACAAACTCAAATACAAAGATGCATGCACGTGTGCACACACACACACACACACACACACACACATAGAGCAGGCACAATGTGGTTAATTCATTTTTTTCCTCCTCCTCTACACATTCTGTAGTCACTGCATTTTTCATCTATGATATTACTCTGCTTGTGCCTGCAGTCTTCTTATTTTGTCTGTGTGTTACACCAGGGGAGGTAATAACTCGAATGGAGAAAAATATATAAAGTGAAAGTGGGGAGTCAAAGAGAGAAACAGAGATAATAGGATCAGTGAAAAAAAGAAATTGAAAGAGAATACACATGAGACGAAGAAGGTCTACATTACTCTGCATTTGTGAGTTCAAATCGCAGGCTCAGTTGAGATGTTTAACACAAAAGATACATCAATAGATAGTTAAAATAATGTAAAATAACCTTAGTTAGCAAATAGTTGTGGATGTTACACTTTTATCTTAAAATGGTAGGATTTCAAAAGAATTTTTCGAAATTCCTTGTTTGTGTTTAATATATTAACCCATTACCTCCCATAATTCTATTAACTGGAATTTTTTTTTTATGAAACTTTGATTTCTAGCATAAAACAGCCTTAGAAACATGCTGGAATGATCAAAATAACATTTCAAAATAACATTTTAAATAGAAATAAGCGAGATATTGGGTGAAAAATTAGCAAACCTCATTTGAATATCAGAGAAATATACCTAGTAGATATAGCAAAAAGGTTAGATATGTGTAAATACTGACAGATAATTACGAAATTTGTAATTTTTAAGTAATCTCATATGAGATCACTGGTAGGTAACGGGTTAACATAATGTGTTCAAATTTGCTGACTTACACTGGAATTTCCGTAGGTCCTGCTAGTTCATTATTAACTTTTGGTGGTTCCTAGTGGTTGGGTAGAGGCTTTGATTTTGTGCAGCAATGAAGAATTCAAGGCTTTACTGACAGCATCTAGTTTACTGAGTGGTTACCCACCTAACTACTAACTTGGCTTGACATTGCTTATCTTCAGTGACCGGACAAGAACCGATGCCTTCAATGTGATTCCCAGTTTTCTTTTATTGCTGTTGTTTTTGCTGTTGTCAAATGAGCCATTGTTTTTTTGTCATAATTCTGTGTGGTACTTTGTACTTTGTCACTCTAATCTCTCTTTTCATCTGTCATCTATATAACAAAATATATTATCGCTATTATTATTTTCCTTCTTTCCATTTTGTTTTCATTTCTTGCTGAATGTCTTCCTGACACCTAGGGCAAAGAAACTCACTATATACATTGATAGGCCATTAAAATAAATACTATTATTATTATTACCAGTTAAGACAATCTTTTGCACTTCCTGCATGGATGGTAAGCGCCAGGCTTCATTCTCAAATAATTTTCAGTTACCGTTTTGATAATTCCAAGTGCTCCTACAATCACTGGTATTATAAATCCATCTTGAGATGTCAAATCTTTTCAATTTCGATTAGTAAATCGTTATATTTTCTGAGCTTATCAAATTCTTTTGCCGAGATATCATGGTCACAAGGTATGCTCATGCTAATCAATAAACAAACTTTATTGTATGGGTCTTCCACAACAATATCCTGTTTATTTGCTATGATGGTCCTGTATGTACATACCTGTAAGTCCCAAAGAATAGTTACATTTTCTCCCTCAGTTGCAGCCTCAGGGTGGTGCTTGTACCATTTGTTAGCAGTTTTGATTTTTATAACACCGCCACATTATCCAATGTAGATATTAGCCAACTCTGTCTTGTCTTGATTTGTATTCTACAGGTGCTAAAATTTTACACTCAGAGGCTATGTGGTCCACTGCTTTATTATTATTTAGGAAGTGAAGTGAGCTGGCAGAATCATTAGCATGCTGGACAAATTTTTAGTGGCATTTCACCCATCACTACATTCTGAGTTCAATATATATATATATATATATATATATATATATATATATATATATACATACACGACAGGCTTCTTTCAGTTTCTGTCTACCAAATCCACCCACAAGGCTTTGGTCGGCCCGAGGCTATAGTAGAAGACATTTGCCCAAGGTGCCACACTGTGGGACTGAACCTGGAACCATGTGGTTCGTAAGCAAGCTACTTATCACACAGCCACCCTTATGTCATATAAGGAAAATGTACTTTTATGTACTTTTATTTGACATGAGTTGAAATATAGGAAAAAGAAGTTGAAAATGCACTTGGAGTCATTTAGATGGTTTATTTTCTAAAAGCTTAACCAGTTTCACAGACTTTTCTGATTTTCAAAAGTTAAGTGAGATAGGAAGACATAAGACATGAGCTTTGCCACGACAGTTTCAGCATAAAACTCTCCATCTGAAAGACTCCTAGTGCATCTTAAACTTTTTGTTATATGTGTGCCCGTGTGTTACTTTTTTGTTATGTGTGTATGAGTGTATGAGTGTGTGTTTTTGTGTGTGTGCGTGTGTTTTTGTCTTGTTATTGTGTGCTAATTGTAAACAATAGTACCCTCATACAAACAGTGTTGTTTGTTATATTCTATGCAAAAAAAAAAAAAAAAAAAGGGGTCCAGAATTGGGGAAAATATTATCACCAGGTTTGGAAATAGGTAGGGGGTTGGTGACAGGATGAGTATCTGGAAACAGAAACTCTGCCTCAATGAATTTTTGTCTGACGCACATACAAACAAACATGGAAGAATAAATGTTAAAATGATGACGATGATTATGGAAAGAAATGTTGTTGTTGTTGTTGTTGCTGTTATCATTGTCGTCATCAATGTATAAATATATTTCTGTGTAGGTGTTGAACGAAAGCTAAATAAAATCTTTTTGTTTTGTTTTATTTCTATTTTCTGGGGTTTTTTTTTTTATCGTTTGTAATGTTTCTTCTTCACTGCCCTGGTAAACAAGAAACCAACGTCACCACTACCATTACTCCCAGCACCACTAGTACCACCACCACCACTAGTGCCACCACCACTACCACCACTATTGTTGTGGTCATCATCATCATCATCATATTCATCGCCCTCACCCACGTACCACCATCAATGCCACTGTGGCTGCCCCCCCCCAACACCACCACCACTTCCACCATCACATTGCAGTCACAAACATCACTACCATCACCACAACC
>NC_068998.1:46644493-46646393 GCF_001194135.2 Octopus bimaculoides
CACAAATTCAATATTTTAAAAAATACATTCTATGAACCAAGTATGTGCCATTTCATGACTCTTTGGTGAACATACATACATATCACACACACACACACACACACACACACATCTCATTTTAATCTGTAATGGCATTTTGATTTCCACTTTTCAATTTTTCTCCTGATGAGATGGGTAACCCATCACATTTAAACGAATTTATTATGCATCCTTAATTGCATAATCATATAAATATTGCTGGGTTTATTTCATTGAAACAATTCTCAAAACCAAATTATAAAAATATGTAAAATTTATGGTTTTATATGGTTCAATATTCTAAATTGTGTATATATTTATGTATGTGTATATGTATGCATATGTACATCTATCTGTGTGTATGTACATGTGTAGCATGTGTGCTTATGTATGTATTGGGTCTTCCCATAAATAATGCGGATTTTTTATACTTCTTTTATTTTTCAGAATTAAGATAAAGTTCTTTTTTAATCTAAAATATACACTCCTTCATTTTCTATAATGCTCTCCCATCTATCTGGTAGACTTGCAAGGCCCCTCTTCCAAAATTCACTTGTCAGTGATGAAAAATACTCCTCCAGTTATGATCTGACCTCGTCTACAGGACTCATATTTTTTCCATCCAAATGATTTTGAAGACTGCAGGATAGATGATAATCAGGTGGGGCAATGTCCGGCGAATATGGTGGGTGGGGTATCGTTTCCCGTTCAAACTGCTCCAGCCTTTGGAATGTCATCCTTGCTGTATGTGGCTGAGCATTATCCTGATGGACGAATACCTTTCGTCTTGAAACCAAGGATGGTCGTTTTTCTTCTAGCGCTGACTTAAGCCGCTCAAGCTGCTCACAGTAGAACTCCATTATCAGTTGGTTTGGGTTTAAAAGTTCAAAGTGGACTAAACCTTTCATATCCCACCAAACAGATAACAACACCTTACGTGGATGAAGACCTTCTTTATCTGGGGTGCCACTGTTTCTCCTTCCCCTACTCACTATCTTAGGCATTTGATATTTTTACAGAGAACCCATTTCTCATCACCAGTCACTGTTTGGTCCAAAAAAAGGTCCATTCATGAGATGTGACAGCAAAGAAGAGCACACATTCACTCTCTGCACGTGATTAGACTTTGAAAGTTTGTGAAGAACCCATTGACACAATATACTGACTTTTCTGATGGCATGCAGGTGTCGATAAATAATTGAATGGCCAAATCCAATTTTCTCTGCTAGTTCCTCAACAGTTACAATGGGATTTTGTTCCTCTGTGGTTTGCAGGATGTCTTTGTTGAGCTCTACGGATCTTCCAGGATAAGGCTCACCTTTTAGGCTGTAGTTTCCGGCTCTGAATTTCTGTAAACCACCGTTGACACTGGCTTACGTTTATTGTCCAATCCCCATATACTGCATTAATATTCCTTGCACTTTCTCTTGTGTCGTTGTCTAAGGCAAAATATGCTGAATATGCTCCTTTGTCACTTCCATTATAGCTTTGTAAAAATAATTGTTAAAATCGAACTGCACTCTTCAAAACTTGTACTAAGAATAAGGACAAGGTAAAATTACTACCTGCTTTTATAGCAAGTTGACACAGGTAGTTCATCCTGTCCCCTGCCAACTTTTAGTTTATGCAATTGAAAAAAAAAACGCATTATTTAAGGAGATGGCCCAATATATATACATATATGTATATATATTTGTGTGTTTATATATGTGTGTGTGTATATATGTATATATATATGTGTGTGTGTGTATATATGTAGTATGTGTGAGTGTTTGTGTGTGTGTGTGTGTGTGTGTGTTTATATATGTTTCTGTATACAGATGTATATGTGTGTATATATGTGTATTAATGTATTAATGTATTCATATATGTATATATATAT
>NC_068998.1:46646834-46652061 GCF_001194135.2 Octopus bimaculoides
ATATATTTTATTTTATTAATGGCATTGAAATGATTCAACAGATAGAATTGAATCCCTCCATTTCATTCAGTTTTGTTATTCCTTCACTTCTTGTTTCTTTCCTATTTTTTCCTTTCTTCTTTCTGGATGAAAGACTCAAGTCTGAATCATGGAAAACTTTTCTATTTTTTCTTTCAAGTGTGAAACTAAAATTAATGTCTCCCAAGTCTTCTTTCTCATCCATGTTTTGTCATTTTCTTTTTACCATTTATAAATGTGTATATGTATGTACATACATAAATATATGTCATCTTTATTGTTTAATGTCCACTTTTTCAAGCTTGCATCAGCTGGAGATAATTTGTTGAGATATCTTTTCCACAGCAGGATGCCTTTCCTGTTGGCAACCCTCGTCTCTTTCCAGGCAAAATAATATTTCCTCATGACCAGGCATGCCTTAGAGAATCCAAAACGAAGAACTCTAGTTACATGATGGTGACGCTCCCCTACACTAACACTAACACACACACACGCACACATGCACATGTGTGCACACACACAAAAATATGCATATGTATGTACTTAAAATAGGATTGTTTCAGTTCCAGTCTCTCAAATGCACTCAGAAGGTTTTGATTGCCAGGTGACACACTGTGGAACTGAACGTGAAACCATGTGGCTTGGAAGCAAACTTCTTACCATGCAACCATGATGTATATGTATATATGTACACATGTGTGTATATACATGTATATATTTGTGTATGTGCGTGTGTATGTGTTTATGTATATACATATATATGTATATGTGTATATATATATATGTATATATATATACCACATATATATGGTGACACATAAAAGCACCCACTACACTCTGAGTGGTTGGCGTTAGGAAGGGCATCCAGCTGTAGAAACTCTGCCAAATCAGATTGGAGCCTGGTGTAGCCATCTGGTTTCACCAGTCCTCAGTCAAATCGTCCAACCCATGCTAGCATGGAAAGCGGACGTTAAACGATGATGATGATGATGATGATATATATATATACTGATATACTGTATAAATGTGTGTGTGTGTGTATATATATATATATATATGTATATATATATATATATATATATACTGATATACTGTATAAATATGTGTGTGTATGTAGGTGTATGCAGGTATATGTATATAAATGTATATATACACACACATAGACACACAGCGTGAGTGATAGAAAGAAGTAAATATCAGATGGTTTAGTAGTCATAAGCAGTGTTCCAGTTGGACAGATGTTTGTTCTGAAGGCCAAACCAGTCAATCATGCAGTCATGAATAAAGCCTGTTGTTTCATGTTTATTAGTCAGGATGCGTTGTGGAAGCAGAGTTATGTACCTTTCTGAGTCAGCAGCACAATACGTTGGCTAAAATATCATATTTTCTGGCTTACAAGTCAATGGAGCATATTCTATACAAGCATGTAGTTTAAACATTTCCAGCATCATCTCTGTCTTTCCAAATCTTGCTCCATTTCACATTGAATTTTCAGTCCTCCATAGTCGTCTTGGTATATAAGTCAACCTACCTTTTTTTCGCTGGAAATTTTGTTCTGAAAAATTCTACTTGTATGATGGGAAAACGGTAATAAAGTTTGGACTCGTGGCAGTGTGGATAATTTGTTCCACACTTTTTATCTCACAACTTCTCTGCTTCTTTGAATGTGTATCGAAGTGTGTGTGTGTGTGTATATATGTATCTGATGTTGCATATATTTTAATTTCAGCTTCCTTGTATCTTTTAAATGTGGCCCCTAGATATATATATATATATATATATACAATAATCTACTACTGAAATTGGACCCAAACCTTTTTTTCCCATTTGACATACATACTTTAAATTTATTCTTTTCTTTTTTGTTTTCACATTGCATATATTTTAATTTCAGTTCCCTTGTTTCTTTTAAATGTGACCCCCAGATATATATTTACAATATTCTACAACTGAAATTGAACCTGAATTTTTTTCCCATTTTATAGACATATTTTTAATTTATTCTTTTCTCTTTTGTTTTCCATTCCAGAACCAACCTGTCCAGTTCCAGAAAACCTACAAGACATTGAAAGCACCTCAGCGATCACAGACCATAAATTCCTTTGATCACCTCAATTCAATAGAAGATGGTGCTTCCGATACAGACGATCTGTCTGATATTTCAAAATCCCAGCCATCAATTGTTGTTTCCATAGATACCTCAGGGGCCAGCTTTGAACGAATGTGTTTGTATCGTCGATCACTTCGAGATTCCATAAACGAAAACTCATCAGTTTGTACACGAAGGCGTTCTATTTCTGGTCTGCCAGAAAGCATCATGAACGAAATCAAAAACTTCGAAGCCCGAAAGAGAAACTCTAGAAGGTTCTCTTCCGTACCTCGTCGCTATCCTAGAACGTACAGTTTTAATGATCTCGATCCGATTCATTCCAAGGATGAAGCCTTTGCCAAGTATTTTGAAGAAATTGAAGGCAAATTGGATGAGAGAAATGAGTGGGACAACATGATGAAGCAGTCATTTCTCTCCAAGATCATCTCTTGCAGTAAATCGCAGTCATCACCGCACCATCAAAAATCTAAATTCCAAAAACTCTCAAGGACCAATTCAAGCACACGTAAAGGCGCTTCTGAAGATTTTGACATGAAGAGTTTAGTCCAGACCAATTCTGACCACGTGAAACAAAGCCGAAGAAAGTCTAGTTTCATTGGGGATAGAATAAAAAGTTTCATGAAAATTGGTGGAAAACCTGAACGGAAATCCCTTGACCTCGAGTTCTTTAAGATTCCAGATGGTTATTACAACAGCCTGGATGATGCCAAGTTGTCATTGTCTAAAACAACCAGTATGCCGGAAAGAATTTGTGAAACAGCCCCTGAAGCCCCAAAAACTGTTGAAGAAGATTCTTCGTCATGCCAGTTTTACAATTTTTCTAACAACACCTTGCCCAGAGCTCAGGCAAAGAAATATGACTTCCCCTGGGAGAGTCTGCCAAAAGACTGGACCACCTCGGTACGACTGAGAGAAATATCCAAACGAAGAAAGGAAGAAAGACAATCTTCGTCAGGTGAGTTGGAATTTTAAGTTACAAAAAAAGAAATAATGAGATGGAGGTGGGTAGTATCAAAAATTGTTCTGATATTGTTGTTATTGTTGCTGTTGTTCTTTATTCTCAGATGTCATAGAACTAGGATGGAAGTCTTTAGGAGTTGTGCTTGGGTCTCTGGTAGACTAGTCTCATTTCCAGAATGTTGGAGTAATTTATTTCTGTTTCATCCATTTCAAGGCTCAGGAATGTCTCCCAAAACTGGTCTTTCTGACCGAGCAGACCTATTAGTCAAGGCTGTTACAACTATGACCACCCAATTATTATTTTTTTTTTGTCATTATACATAGAGGATCACATTCTCTAGTGAATTCTTTAATCACTATTGAGATTTGGCTGCTATTTCGTGTCAGTTACGTGACAAAATAGAGGCTCTTTCATTGTTTTCCATAGAGTTGACATGACCTGGCAGAGTCTGTCTGACACCAAGTCATAGACCATGAGTTCAATTCCACTGTAAGTATACTGTAATGTTTCTGCATATCACCACAGTTTACTGGATTGTTTGGGAGTGTTACTTTAGATGGACTAGTGTTGTATCCAGGTAGACTTATCTCTCTTCTCTGCTGTATATATTGACCAAACACTCAAGTCTTCATTGCTATGGCTTACCTAACTTATCAAGATAAATACATATCAACAGATAATCCAAGGAACATTTATGTCATGGACTGTCATCTTATCCAAGTGGAGTGTTGTCTCTTATTTTTTTAATCTTTTATTTGTTTCAGTCATTAGACTGTGGCCATGCTGGAGCAGTCTTGAAGAACTTTTAGTGGAATAGATCAACTTCAGTACTTATTTTTTTTCATCAGACTGTTTTGCCAAACCGCTAAGTTATGGGGGATGTAAACACCCCAACACCAGTTGTCAAGTAATGATGGGAGTGGGGGACAAACACAGACACAGAGACAAACACACACACTATATATATACATACATACATACAATATATGATAGGCTTCTTTCAGTTTTCGTGTACCAAATCCACTTACCAAGCTTTGGTTGACTCGAGGCTATAGTAGAAGACACTTGCCCTAGGTGTCAGGCTGTGAAACTGAACCTGGAACCAAACTTCTTACCACACCTGAACCTATGGTATTAAAATACCAAAAACCCAAAGATAATCGTCAAGTCTTTCAGAATTAGAATTTAGGGTCATGTCTGAGTCAGAATGTGTTTAAATTCCTTAATGTGGTTTTGTGTTGTTCAAGAATTGTAATCTGGCCAAATCTGCTTCTCTCTCCCTTTAATGAAATGTTATAAAGTGTAGCCAATCTGTTTGTTTCCAGAGTACAAGGACCCATATGAACTAACACTCTACTCCCACTCTCTGGAGTGAGACACAAATCTCTCATCCTTTAAATCTCTAACCCAAACCTCTACTGGCCAGGTAACACTCTATATTCCAACGTCTTTCTAAAAGGTGTTGTCTTTGCATTTTTGTGCCATCTGTTTCCAACCATGCCACTCACCTCTCTCACATGGATATTGACATTTGCTGTCTCTTCCCCTCAAAGTCTTTCTTCATGCCATGTCTGTCTGTCTGCCTCTCTCTAAAATCCTCTAAGCATCACCACCACCACCACCACCACCACCACCAGTTCCTTGTCATTTGTCCTTCGTTAAAGTCATCAACCCTACTTCACCTTTATCAGTCATCCTATCAGTGATTGGCTTCAATATACATACAAAGACTTCTTCTTCCTCCTCCTCTGTTTCAAAGTCTGTCTTTTCCTCATTCTTGTAAGTCTGTCTGTGCGTCTCTCTACTCCTCCCCGAGCTCCTCCAACCACTACCATCACCACCACCACCACCACCACCATCACCATCACCAGTTATTTGATCCTTGCTGACTTCAAGATAAAGATAAAAAACTTCTAAATTTACTTCACATCAAAGTCTAACTTTCCTTTGCCTCTGAGTTCACCTGTTTATTTCTGTTCCTCCCTCCTAAACTCATCCAATCACCAATTTAATCCCCATTGACTATATCTATAACTATATATCTATATCTACAAATCTGTCTTTCTCTCTCTCTCTGTATATATATATATATACATGTCTATATATATATATATATATATATATATATATATATATAT
>NC_068998.1:46652556-46659436 GCF_001194135.2 Octopus bimaculoides
CCCACCACCACCCACCACCCATTGGTTAACCATTTCTCATCCTTCATTGAAGATATCAGTCTTCATCTTTCTCTCAATTCTTCCCCTAACCCTAACTCCAATGCACACAACACCTTTTTCAATTATACCCCACCTTCAGATCCTTTCTGGTACCCTTCCCACACGAATACTGCTGAGATGCAAGTTAATGTCCTGCTACCATTAATTGTCCTTCACCTCCTTCTCTCACTGGTTGTGTCTGTCTGTCTGTCTCTGTCTCTCTCCCTCACACACACACTTTCTGTGTTCCTCACCTCCAAACCCAATCCCTTCTCTAGTCATCACTACCTATATTATCATTAGATCTTCTGATGTCTCCCTAATCAAGACAAACCACCACAGACCACCAACTGTACCCCATTACACTAACTCTACCCTATCGAATTCGAAATGTCTTGCATCGTGCCTATATCAGAAACAACATTTTCATCAGAATCTTACGGAGCTTAGCTTCTCTATAATCATGAGTTCAATCCCTGTTGTGGTCAGTTTGACCTTCATTCATACAGTGGTCAGCAAATTCTGCTCACGTATCCGCACCAGTTTGATTAAATGTACTACTCACCGAAATTTCCCGCCTTGTCTTGTGTTAATGTAAGAAACCCCTCTAACCCTTTAGCATTCAGATTTCTCTGTCAAATGTAATCCTTATTTATTCACATTGTTTCGAATTAATCAGGCATTATCTCAGCTTTGAGATATTGGTGATATCATTGTTTACTTTTAGAATGACGTTGTAAGGTAGGTGTGAGAGGCCAGATCTGGTTGGTTCAAACGTAAAACATGTAGAATATTTGGGCCAGATATCTTTTATCTCTTATCTTTCACTTGTTTCAGCCATTAGACCGTGGCCATGCTGGGGCACCACCTTGGGGAATTTTTAGTTGGATGAATTGAACTTGGTACTTATTTTATATTTTTTAAGCCTGGTACTTATGTCAGCCATTAGACCGTGGCCATGCTGGGGCACCGCCTTGGGGAATTTTTAGTTGGATGAATTGAACTTGGTACTTATTTTATTTTTTTTTAAGCCTGGCACTTATGTCAGTCTCTTTTGCCGAACCACTAAGTTATGGGGATGCAAAGAATGTTAAGACACACCAACACTGGTTGTCAAGTGGTGGTGGGGGACAAACATAGACACAAAGACACACATACACTCAGACACACACACACACACACACACACACACTACAGGCTACTTTCAGTTTTTACCTACCAAATCCACTCACAAGGCTTTGGTCAGCCTGAGGCCATAGTAGGTGCCACACAATGGGACTGAACCCAGAACCATGTGATTAGGAAGCAAACTTCTTGGTTTAAATGATATAAAGGGGGTAAACACTTATTTAATGTGCCAGTGTCTCTAAGTTATGGAGTTACACAAGGAAAAGTTGGATGGAACTTGTTCTTGATTGTATCCATTATGAGAATCATCACGCTGCTATTCTTTCATCCGGCAGAGTAGGCAGAACCGTTAGCATGCTGGACAAAATACTTATCAATATTTTTGTCTGTCTTTACATTCTACTGTGATTGACTTTGCTTTTCATCCTTTTGGGGTCGATAAAATAATTACTGGAGTTAATGTAATCGATTTACCACAATTTGAAACCAATATTATCATTATTATTATTATGGAGATGTACTTGCATAGCAAGTGACTTAATCTGAGATCATGTGTTGAAACAAAAGCAATTGTAGCGTAGAGGATGTTTGTATGCCATTTAAAAACACGCAAAAGCTGTGAGTTTCACTTCACTATTTGAATTTAATTCGTGTCAAAATATTTTCATCGCAGGAGTGGCTGTGTGGTAAGTAGCTTGCTTACCAACCACATGGTTCCAGGTTCATTCCCACTGCGTGGCATCTTAGGAAAGTGTTTTCTGCTATAGCCTCGGGCCGACCATAGCCTTGTGAGTGGATTTGGTAGACAGAAACTGAAAGAAGCCCATCGTATATATATATATATGTGTGTGTGTGTGTGTGTGTTTGCGTGTCTGCGTTTGTCCCCCCAACATCGCTTGACAACTGATGCTGGTGTGTTTACGTCCCCGTAACTTAGCGGTTCGGCAAAAGAGACCGATAGAATAAGTACTAGGCTTCCAAAGAATGAGTCCTGGGGTCGATTTGCTCGGCTAAAGGTGGTGCTCCAGCATGGCCACAGTCAAATGACTGAAGCAAGTAAAAGAATGAAAAAGAATAAAAAATCGCCTTGAAACCGCAACCGAAGTTTTGTCAGTGAACAGGTTGCAGTTTCAGAATGACAAAAATATTTTGCCACAAATTAAATTTAAATGTTAAAGTGAAACAAATGGTTTTTGTGTGTTCTTAAATGGCTTACAAACATCTTCCATACTGCAATTATTATTATTATTATTCAGTAGTTTTATTTTTATAGCATGCTTTCACTTCACTACCGAGCGCAGCTCTGTGTGCCTTGGGTATGTGCTGTGGTTTGCTGTGGTGCTCTTATGGTTACTGTATTGAAAGTGTTTTGCGTAGGATGTGTGCAGTGCCCAGTAGTGCAATTTTCTGTATGTTATATATATTTGTAAGTCCTGGTGTTTTTGTTATGTATTTGTCTGAATATTTTTTTAATGATTTTTATTATTATTATTATTATTATTATTTGATTATTGTCATAATTTGATTATACTTATTTATTCTCTTTGTTTGCAGGTAACTGGAGTGCCACATCAAGTGCACGACAATCAATTGAATCCGACCAAACCAACATGACTGTCGCCACGGATCGTGTTGTCTCATCGACGGCATCATTCTGCTCACTGGGTCAAGATTCTGGCCGTGACTCTGCCACAGAGACCGAATATAGGTCAGTAATTAATTGGAAGTCCAGTTTCTTTCCTTTCGTCATACCAAACCAAACACCTTTGGTACCACTGCAGTTCTCTAACCCTCCACTGCTTTTCCAGACATTTAAACCTCTGGCCAGTGTCTCTTGACCTTCCTCCCACTTAACTCTTTCACTCTCTAACCTCCTCCTCCTACTTACGTTACTTCTCCTTTCACTTTCACTTTTACATCTAATACAATATATACTAACACAATACATGTCTGCTGTGTCATCTGTTCCCAAATTGGTTAAACCTGTGGTCCCTAAACTGACAGATACCAAGTCACTTGAGAACACCGATGATTCTATGATACTAACTCCCTGTTTTAAAGAGACCTAACTTAAAACCTTGCATGAAAATTCCATGTTTAATTTATCTTCTAAACACCAACTTAATAATGACAGTTCTTGTATTAGAATTCTTCATTATCTTCAAGATAAAGTGAAACAAAGACTGTGTGATTCCACAGAGATATGGTAACGAAATGGTTTAAATAATCTAAATTAATATCTTCCATCAACATTTCATGTTAATATCTGTTCCATACACCAGGTTAATAACGACAAATTCTTCAGTGTTTTCAAATTCTAATAAAAGCAGTGTATTTCAGCAGAAATATGGTAACAAATGGTTAATAATAACTTAAGTTTTTTGCGTAAATTCTTTGCTATTTTCAAAATTAATTGAAACAAAACCAATGCATTAAAAAAAAAAAAAAAATGGTTAATAAGGACAATGTTAATTAAATTTTTCAATATTTTCTCAAAATTAATCGAAACAAAGATAATAGTGTATTTCAACAGAAACGTGATAAACAAAAGGGTTTATAATGACAAATACCAAAATTCCTCCTTCCCCAAAATAGGGACAGTTAAGGGGTACCTCCCCATCTTTATCAATGAAGAAGCAAAATAGAATTTGTATTCATAGAATTCTTCTCTTTTCATTATTGTTTGAGAAGTTCAAAACAGTTTAAAACCATTTAGATTTTATTAAATGCAGCAATATGTCTGTCACCTTGCCTCTGTTAGAAATGATGAATTAGAATAACAGTATAAAAAATAAAAAATAAATGAATAAAAAACTGATTTAAAAGAAATAATTTAAATAAAGCTTGAGATAAATGATATCTGGACGGATGTACAGAAGTTATAGGAGTCCAATGTCTGCTTTGACAATCTTCCAGCGATTCCTGGGTAAGCTGGAGCTCTCTGTAAAGCATTTCACCTAGAAGAAGGCTGCTTCAATGTAAATCAAACAGCTTGCTGGTCACCGCAACATCTTAGTCTGCTGAGCCCCTGTGCTCTACTCAGTAGAAGCAGGAAGAAAAGTCCTGCAGCAATTGGAGAAGAGATGAAAATGATAGGTACCGGATGGTATTATCCATTGCAGCTTCGGCTTTGCATGTAGGCTTTGCTGGTCTTTCTGTTAATCTTCAAACCATGAAGATCTATCATCAACGCAAAGCATTTTTGTATGGAAAGACAAAAATAAAAAATAAAAATTTTTGAGGAATTAAAACTTTTATTTATTGTAGAAAGAAAATATTAATGTAGCACTACTGGTTTGAGACTCATGGAGGAAAAGTGAGGTAGTTTCAGTGAAATTGAGAACTAATTAAAAATATTTATGCTTAAAGGAAAATCTGATGTTTTTGTTAGTGGAGTTGGTAACAACAATAGACATGTTTCTGCTGTAATGAACCTCATCAATAAAGTAAAAACAACATGGATCTGATTGATCAATAGACATGGAGTTTTATTTATAGAAAAAGTTTCACAAATAATTTGTAAAATGATCCACAATTTCCACAATAAAGACCTCATTGTCATTGTCCTTATGACGATAATGATGATGATGATGATGTTAACAATTGTTTCTAATTTAAGTACAAGCCCTGCAATTTTTGAGGGGAAAGTGTTAGTCTGTACTATTGACCTAGTACTTGACTGGTATTTTATTGACTCTGAAAGTCAAAGTTAACCTTGACAGTACTTGAACTCAAAATATAAAGCGCTGGAAGAAATAATGTAAGGCATTTTGTCTGTTGCTCTAACCCTTCTGCCAGTCCACTGCCCTAATGATGGCAGCATTTGGTTACAACCTTTCAAAGCTTGCTAGGGTAGTTTGTCTTTCATCCTTTCTGTAATTAATAAATTAAATTATTTCCTGTCAAATACAATGAATGACTGTTAAGATTCATAGTACTTAGTCAAATACTGTCAGTGGCTGTCAAATACACAATGCTAACAGTCAAATACTGTCAACAACTGTTGGATATTCAATGCTGGCAATCAACTACTGTCAAATACTTAATGCTGACAGTAAAATACTGTCAGTTACTCGATGGCGACAGTCAAATGCTGTCAACTTTTGTTGAATACTCAATACTGACAGTCAAATACTGTCAACTACTCAATGCTGACAGTCAACTACTATCAGCTACTGTTCAGTACTCAGTGCTGACAGTCAAATACTGTCAATGCAGATAGTCAAGTAATGTCAGTGACTGCCAAATACTCAGCACAGTCAATCAAATACTGTCAAATGCTTTGTGCACATAGTCAAATTCTGTCAAATACTCGTCATAGGCATTCTGCCAATTGTCAACACTAAACTGTCCACCTGAAGTAATATACTGAGTGTTAGTATCAAAAGTAACTCCACCACCACTGGTTTCTGAAAAACTGACCAATGGCTAGTTGACTAGCATTGGTCGGTTCAGTAGGTCTGCAAAGATTAAATATTACCTGGACATATTATCCAAGAGGGTGAGATGATTAGCTTTGTGCCTTGTGTTTTTCAATGTGACAGATGTTAGATATTACATGCAAATACCGACCACAATGGCTGGCAGAATTAGCCCTTTAGCATTCAGATAACTCCATCAAATGCAATGCTTATTTATTCATATTGTTTTGAATTAATCATACATTATCTTGCATCAAGATTTTGATGATGTGATTGTTTATTTTTAGAATGTATTGTTGAGTTGGTGTAAGAGCCTTTTTATATAGATTTAATAGTCAGTAGTATAACTTGTACAATGAAATACTGATCTCACATATTGAGAAAATAGTTAGTATTACAAATAGTACAATGAAATATTAACCACATATGTATATATAATAATTAGTAATACAACTAGTACAGTAAAATTACTGATCATATATGTAAATATAATGTTTAGAAGTATGGTTAGTACAATGAAATACTAAACAACATAGATATAATAGTTTGTAGTACAACTAGTACTGTGTAATACTGACCATGTAAGTAGATATAATTGTTTGTAGTACAACTAATACAGTGAAATACTAACCATTTAGATACATAAAATTGTTCTGTTTGTTTCCATTTATTAATGCTTTGGTTTAACAAATTACTAAAAAGCTTCCTCAGTCTATCAATGGAATGGTAAATGAAGATTTTTTTATCAATGATCATTGTATATGTTTGCTAAATTCCTAAACTAAAATTATTTTTTCAAAATAATAAAATACTAACTACTTGCCAGAAAAAAATGTGTGGGGTTTGTCCCTTCTGTTTTCATGGATTAAGTTCCTTTCTTTATTTTCACCTATCATTCCCATGGTAACGAGCCTCACTTTTTGGTAAGCATAAGAATCTTTTAACATCTTTTATCGACTTATTTTTGACAAAAAAGAAAAAAAAACCAAGAAAAAAGGCGATAATTGACACTTTTTCTATTCATCTGTCTGTGTGTCTCCTCCTTGTTCTTTTCTCTGTGTTGTAAATATTCCAACACCCAATGGAATCAATTTTGGTTTTCTGTTTTTTTCTTTAGTGAGGTTTTGTATTATCTTTTTGTTGTTCTTGTTCCTTTTTTGTTGTTCTTCTTGTCCAAGTCTGTTTTCTTTGATTGTATAATTATTGTTGTTTTTTTATTATTTCGAATTATTATTAATTAATTGAAAGGGATTAGTGAAGTTGGGTAGAAATCGTAGAGTGCTGAATTAAGC
>NC_068998.1:46659446-46660944 GCF_001194135.2 Octopus bimaculoides
ATTAACAACTGATTTGTGCCAGGTAATTTGGGTTTCCTGAACCTTCATCAAACAACAAATAGTAATAACAAAAAAAAAAAAAAAGAAATAATAATGATTATGACGATGATGATGACCGTCTGTGCTGTAGATAGAGAAAAAAGAATGCTTGCAGTGGTTAAAAATGTCCAAGAAGTTACTGAAACAGTAAGAGAATTTAGGAGCTGAAGGAAGAACTACAGAACAAATAGCTGGAAAGAAAAGGGTATTATTTGGCCAATTCTTGCAACAGACTGTGCTGGGGTTGTATTCAACATTGGACCTATGTGCAGAGGGGACAGCAGCTGTCCCAGTCAAACTGAGAGGCTGCCTCCATCCTCTGTGGCTATCACCAGGATCTACAAACAAGATTGGAGGGAGAAAGATAGGGAGAATAGAACATCACCTCCAGACTGCTTGTCACACAGCAACACATTCAATTAACCACTGCATGTTAGAATGTACAGTTATATAGTCGTCAACAAAGTGGAGGAGACACAGGTCATCCGGTGCTATTGATCCATGGAACAAACCTAGTTGTTCGGTTGATTGTGTACCTGCCTGCATGCTGATATGGTTTTCTCAGTTACTCCTGACCTGGGGCTAAAACAACTACAACAGCAACAACAACAACAACAAATACTACATCCTGTTTGTCTAAGACTCCGAAAGGTAACTTTGCATGTCGACTCATCATAAAATATTGGACTGTTTCGTTTTGCGAGCTGCTTTTTTTTTTTTTTAAAGTTTTTATTTCCTAAATTCCCCAAAATTTCAGTTTGTTTTTAGGTAAAAATAAATAAGTTTTTATTTTATTTTATTTATTTTATTTTCGTTAAAATTCCTTTTTAAATCTCTATATGTCAGTATGCATGTGTGCATTGCATTTCTACCTGTTTGTCTGCCTGCCTGCCTGCCTGTATTGCATGTCTGCATGGTTGTATATCTGTGTGGCTATATGCCTGCATGGGTGTATAATATGCAATACTTCTTCTTTGTCATCATTCACGGCTTCTGCCTTCCTCACCAGATATTTCTGTTTCAAAACCAACTGTACCAATTCCATTTCTGCTGCTGCTGCTGTTATTATTTTGCATTGTTTTGGTCCCATGAAAGAGTGTCTGCCCATAGCCTTCACAGTAGCCACACACACACCCATCCTTCCCCTTCCATGAGTAACCTATGTTTCTATCATTTTCTGAAAGGCCGAATAAATAAAGTTAGGACTACAACACTATACACAATTATATACACCATATTATACACCACTATATATGCCATGATACAGTATTATACATGAGGGTGTTGAAAAGTTCCTGATTTTGGGTAAAAGAAAATACAAGAGGATCATTTAAATTATTATTTGATTCAACATAATCCCTTCTCAGATTCACATACATATTGCAGCAGTCCTTCAGTTTTTCTAAGTCCTGTAAAAGAACTTGGAAGGGTGGGTCTCCAACCAGGCCTTTCATGATAC
>NC_068998.1:46661823-46666823 GCF_001194135.2 Octopus bimaculoides
CTTTCTCTTCTCCGTCTCTTACTCCCCCTCTCTCTTACCCAACCACACTTTACCCTTTCACTTTCCTCTCCCATTGTCTCCTCTTGCTCTCTCTCTCACACTCTGTCCTCTCTTTTCCTCCTCCTCCCCTCCCCCTCCCCCTTTCCATCTAGAGTGGCCATGTATCTCCTCTTCAGCAAGACGCCTGTCTCTATTCCTCTGTCAAACTCTTACCTTTCACCACCTGGCATAAAGTGACCTCCCTCAATACCACTTCCATTCAAGTGGTCTTTCTCTTGCAATCACTTGGTGACCTCACTGGTGCTGGTGCCACATATAAAACGTGGCAGTGCATTTTGCAAATTGGTTGGCATTAGGAATGGCATCCAGCCATAGAAACTATGCCAAAACATACTGTAGATCCTGGCACTGTCCTTTGACTCACTGATTCCTGTCAACCCATCCAACCCAGGCCAGAATGGAAAGTGGATGGTAAAAGATGATAATGATGATGATGACAACAAGCTAAAAAGTATAGTTGACTCTAGCTAGATTTGAACTCACAGTATGCTTTATTTGGTGCTATAGCAATGCCACTCTCACCACCCCTCTTTTGCTGTTAATTGTTATTGGAGTTCCTGTAACTATGGCAACTACTGTTGAAACTCTATCATATGTTGACCCCCTCCCCTTCTGTTAGCTGCAGAACTTTTTGTGTCTCCACAACTCTAAGTCTGATCAGTAAAATCAATTTGTAGTAGTTCAAAAGACCTCTGGGTGTTCTGGGTATTGATATCGTACACACCAATATGTCCACACTACCTTACCACCTCTCCTGTTAGCGGAGTGAATGGTATAGTCCTCAGAGTAATCAGTGAATCATAGTCTGTTCTTTAGTTGATTTCTTGTGTTCCATAGGACTACTGGATCAATGCTGGCCCTGGGCTATACAACAACAGCAACAGCAACAATAGTAACAGCTAACACATCTGTATCATTGGAGAATTATGATCTTTTCTACTCTAGACACAAGGCCCGAAATTTTTTGGGAGAGGGCCAGTTGATTAGATCGCCCAGTATGCAACTGGTACTTAATTTATCGACTCCAAAAGGATGAAAGGCAAAGTCGACCTCGGTTGAATTTGAACTTAGAACGTAAAGACAGATGAAATACCGCTAAGCATTTTACCCGGCATGCTAACGTTTCTTATTTCTTTATTGCCCACAAGGGGCTAAACATAGAGGGGACAAACTAGGACAGACAAAGGGATTAAGTCAATTACATTGACCACCAGTGCGTAACTGGTACTTAATTTATCGACCCCAAAAGGATGAAAAGCAAAGTTGACCTCAGTGGAATTTGAACTCAGAACGTAACAATGGACGAAATACTGCTAAGCATTTCGCCCGGCATGCTAACGTTTCAGCCAGCTTGCTGCCTTATTGGAGGATTATAATAAACGACTGGCCATTTGACATAGGAATCTTAGGTTCAAATCATATTGTGAGGATTGTATTGTTTCCCTGAGCAAGGTATCTTATCCCTATTTGTCAAAACTTCTCAAAGGTTTCATGTTGATGGTGGAAATGTTTGGGGTTTTGTTTTCCCGTTTTTGTTTAATTCTGCATCTGTAAGCTTGTGACTCGATCATGTGACTTGATCATGTGACTGATACATGTGACCTTGTCATACAGCCTGGTACTTGTGATCTGACCATGTAACCGGTACTTGTAGCCTGATACATATAACCGATTACACATGACCTGATCATGTGGCCTGATCATGTGACTGATATGTGTGACCAAGTACCTATTACTTGATCAGGTATCTGATATACACAGTTGTATGATCAGTACACATGACCTGGTCACGTGACCTGGTCATGTGACCGACGCATGTGAACTAATACACAAGATATACATTGATGGTAGAGCACAAATGTGTTGCTGTAATTGTTGTTCATAGAGCAAGTTTCTAGAATTTTCTCATCTGAATCTTTTGTTTGTATTAATTATTTTTCTTATTCTTTTTCAGACGTTTCAGTGACACGGCAGAATGTGGTGGAGATGAAATGAGCACATTTACAGGGGAAACCAGTGATCGAGACTCATTAAACACAGAATTGTTCAAACTCGATGCTCTCGTGCATCGACGGAATCTGATGGCACGAACCTTTAACCCTGACAACACGTCGTCCAGCAGTGTTGAGTCCAGCAACTTTTACCCTAAGACAGATATGTCGTTTTATGATCCTGATATGGTGCTGTCTTGCAGACAATTCAAACAAGATGATGAGGTGTCATCACTGTACTCTCTCGATGAAGATGGTTTCTACACATCATTCCACAGTGACAGTGGCTTGAAGGCAATGAGAACCATGTCTAAAAATAGAATGTCAGAACTGTCAGAGATCTATTCCAAGTTCATAGGTAGATCGAAACGCCAGACATTCAGCGAAGCAACAGACAGGAATCACATTATGGAAGATATATGTGACCAGGAACTGGAAGCAGAAATGAGAGAGGAACGAGATCAAACGCCAACAAGGGAGATGAACCCACCACGTCGCCTTTCTAGCCCAACAGAGAGTGAAACCAGTGACTCAACACTTACCAATACTTCCAATAGGAATTCTTTGGTCACTGGCGCCAGTGAATCAAATTACTCAGAGTCTGACCATGAGATTATCTACAAACATATAAAGAACATGACTGTTATTTCTCCGAAATCTTTTCCTTCCTGGTGCATTGTTTCATCATCTGGGAGTGATGAAGATTCTTCAAATCAGCTTCATGTTGGTCAGAAAACAGGAAGTGATAGTTCCTCGTCAGGCAGCAGTCTTGTTGCCGAAGCCACTGCTTCAGACACAAAAGATTCCGATGATGGAGGGAACACGCTTCCTCGAAATTATTTAGCATCTGAGAAATGGAACGTGAACCAAGACAAAACAGGATCTTGGCCACGGACCCATAATAGTTCCAATGATGGCAAGAAACAAGGCATTTTGAAATCTTCATTCCGCAAAGATTCTAGTTCCAAAGCAAAGATGCCAAAGTCTCTGAATTTCTCTCCATATGTCAACATGCTTCCAGCCGATGATCTTCAGACTCAGCAGTGTCTCTTGTCTGATCTTTCTGTTACAAATAAGCATTATTCTTCATTGCCAGAACACAATTCTTTCACATCTACATCTTCCGCATCTTCTACATCCAGTAGCACAACTATTTGTAACGATGACACTAGTACTGTTGTAACAATGTCTGATAGTGACTTTGACTTTCTTCCAAGATATCCGGCACCGGTATCCAGCACAGCTCATCAGAAATGTTTCACTATTGAAAGGGAACCCAGCACTAATGCCATCCATAATGAGACTTTGGTTTCATGCCAGAAGAACAATTCTTTAGAACCTCTAACAAACTCTGTCATTATTCGAAAACCTCTGGCTCAGCTTGCTAATAATAATAATAATAATAATAATAATAATAATAATATTCAATTTGGTGCTGTTAATGAAGAGATCAATGTGAATGCAATCATGCATAGCAACTCCAGTTTGAAGCAGCAACTCCCATCACCTGATTTGAGTCCACCATCAACTCCTTATGCCGTGTCCTTCATTCCAAATGCTTTCACATCCTTTCCCAGTGCCAAAGACCACGTTTCCCAGAATTCCACGTCTTTTGCTTTCAATAAACCTGATTTGCAAAAGTTACCAGTCAGTGAAACTGTGGTTATTAACACTAATAATAATAATAATAATAATAATAATGATAATAGTAATAGCAACAACAGCAGCCAAAACAACAACAACAACAACATTGGTTTAACTGTGGAAAATAGTAGCAAAAGATTATCGTTTTCTACATTTACCATACCGCCATCGGGTCAGGAAGCCAGTGAGAAGACAAGTCCTACCGATAATATACTTGCTGGGAACTTCAGCAAAAAACTTAATTTGCTGCCAGATACAAACCAATCTGACTCAGTTTCCGATCACTCAAAGCCAGAATCCAGTGATTCCAGCAGCAAGTATAACCCTAGGAATGGTTCCTATCGTGTTGCCATGTACGAACAGCCTGAGGAAGAGCCGAAACGGTTGGATTCTTACAGACTGGCCATTTCAGCATCCAATAAACTAACCGATGACCCAGTCACCCGGAATGGTTCTTATCGTGTCGCAGTACAAGACATCAATCAGAACAACAACAACAGCAACAATATAGAACCTACCAGCAGGTCTGATTCTTATCGTGTTGCCATGAAGGTGGAAGCGAGTGATCGGCGCAGTAAATCACTCAGTAAAGATATTCGTAGACAAGGCATTACTGACATCAATCAATTGAAGATGGATGGTAACCAGCAGTATGATAATTTTATAAGTTCTCCTGTACAAAAGTCTACAAGTTTCAGATCAAAGATGACTAGTGTGTTTGGTGGTAGCAAACCTGATTCTCAGCTCTTAACCAAACCACAAAACTCAAAGAAAAAATATCCAAAAGGCAACACTTATTTGTCTGAAAGTACTTCTCTGTCCACCTTGAAGAATTTGGGCAAAAAATCATCATCTTTGCCAAACCAAAGTACTGATCTACATACTTTCAAAAAACTTGTCTCTCAACAAACTCCATCGTCATCTCCAAAAACCTCAGCTGTTGAAGTATTGAAGCGAAAACCTTCACCTCCTTTCTCTAAAGACGTATCGTCAGAAAGTGGTAACAGAAGTATTCTTGGAGGGTTGTTCCAGAGACCGTCATCATGGGGTGGAACCAGTAAAGTAAATCCCAAGATGTCAACTTACGTCAGTTTTGACACAATCTTTGAAGACAAAGAAATCCTCTCCAATGCCTCTTCGATAGAATCGCTGAGGTCACCTTCTCTCACATCAATTAAAAAAATTGGTGACCCAAGCAACTTACACACGGTCAAATTTAACCATGGGTTAAAAGCTGATCGCAAATCTTTGCTGGAAGTAAATAAACATCTGTCGGAAGAGGAGAAGAGAAATCGAAAGAAGCGT
>NC_068998.1:46670835-46683873 GCF_001194135.2 Octopus bimaculoides
ATATATATATATATATATATATATATATATATATATATATATATATATATATATATATATATATATATATATATATATATAGATATATATACATGTAAATATTTACATGTGTATATTACATACACACACACATATATATGAACACATACATATATATATCTAGAGATAAACATTATATATATATAATATACATACACACACAGCCATGTGTATGTGTGTGTCTTACAGTAGGAAACTTGAAAACTTGGCAGTGACTGATCTATCCCTCTCCTCTCTCCTTCTCCTCCCACTTCAGTTCAACAGCATTTTCTAAAATGGAATGGGAACATCATAAAGAAAACTAGTGCATATTTACACACACACATACACACACACACACACATACACACACACACACACCAACACACCCACATGTGTGTGTGTTTATTTTTATTAAAATGGAATGATGTTTGTGTTTTAGTGAAATTAGAATTTCAAGATTCTTTAAGGTGGAATAGAATTTAACAATGAAATACCAAAACTTGACCTTTAAAAAGATTCTTTCTTTGTCCTCTCAAATACACAATCTTATTTCTGTTTTTACAACCCCTTTTTTGAACACAATATTTACCCTCAAAGACCATCATTTGATTCCTTGTTATAATCTAAATGAATATATTTCTAATTTAATGAAGGTTTATAATTAGTGCTGTGATATTTCTGTATAAAATATTTCAGGAGAATGTTGTGATAATAAACAAGCATGTTACCAAAAAATGAGGAAAGAAGCATGAATTCTTTTAGAACCTGGTTCCACAGTCTAATGTATTCACCCCTTTTGCATCTCCCAGTCAGCTTCTATTAATAAATAAATTGTCTGCCTGTTTGTCTACAGCATGTAGAAGCTTAGTAATGGGTCACCTTGTTTAACCAAGAGTTGCTGTTTTTAACCAATGGTTATTGCATTTAATCAAGGATTATTATATTTAACCAACGGACATCATGATTAACCAAGGCTTATTGTGTTTAACCAGAGGTCATTTTATTTAACTGAGTGTTATCATGTTTAACCAACTGTTTTGTTTAACCCACAGTTGTCATGTTTAACAATGAGTTATGTTTAACCAAAGGCTATCACGTTTAATGAAGGGTTATCATGTTTAAAAATGGATTGTCATGTTTAAGCATTAGGGAAAGTAATACAACCACATCAACCACAGTCTGGGCTCTGTTTGTGTAGGTGTGTCTGAATTTGTTCTGTTATAAATATGCACAGCTGTGCACATACACAAAACACTATACACTAAGGTTATATATATATATATATATATATATATATATAATATAAAATCTTATGTATGTGTAAAGTGGCATGCACAAAATACTCAGCCGTAGAATGACTAACGTTTGCTAATTAATAATAATGATAATGATAATAGTAATAATAATAATGGTGGAGCATGTGAACAGTAAAGGTTGTGCCCATAATAATTAGTGCGTTGGGAACAGTAATCAAAGATATAGACAAATGGTTGAAGGAGATTGGAATAGAATGCCTGGTAGAGCTCCCACAGAAAGACCACTGAAAACTTGTGGATGCCTAAGGTTACAGGTAGTAACCTGCTACCCACACAAGTTCTACCGAGAATAAGACCAAACCCAAGCCAAGCCAAAACAATAATAATAGTGTGTGTGAGCATATTCTCACACTTATCTTATTTAAGTACGACAATGATCAAGACCGATAATTACTTTTCATTGTTTGTGTTTTGTTATTGTTAGAGAATTATTCTAAAGAACTGTCTAGCTTGCAATTGTTGAGTTACAGTGCCAACTTATATTAATTAGCGTAATCAGTGTAATTAAGTATTTACCTTCATGGCATTGTATCGTTGTTGATAAAAACACGTGTAGAACTAATTATGTCAGTTTGTCCATAAGAGAAAGAGGAAAACTGAGTGTGTGTTCGGAACGTGTGTGTGTGTGTGTGTGTGCTTGGACAGGTATGTTTGTCTGTCTGTGTGTATGCATGTGTGGTTGTCTATGCGCGTGTGTGTGTTTGGACGTGTGTGTGTGTGAGATAGTAAGGGCCACTATGACAACATTACACAGACAGTGGTGACCCCTTAACTTCATTAACCACAAGGAAAACCTGGACTCTGTACAAGAGACACAACAAAACTAGAAACTTTCCACCCTTGAAAACTATGGCACATACTAAGGCCAGTGTGACCAACAATGAAGTCCTACTGTTAGGAGTTATTGATATATTGAAGATACGGCAGTCGAAGTGCAGCTGAGAGCGTGGGGTGCATTGTATGCATTTCTGACCTTCAATTTACTGAGGCAGTTTGCTGTAAAAGGAAACTAAAAGAAGCGATTTGGTGATTGTTTAGGGATGTTTTGAAACTGGACAATATCTGAGACCCTATGTGAAGAACTGGTGAAAGATCATCACACTAAGTGGCACTCACCCATAGCCAAATGATGTAACAACTATATATCATGCAGTTCTATATCTAAGAGATGAGGAATTATGTACATTATTTACATTTGATGGATATTTGTCCTCAACTTGTTTGTTGTTAACTATATATCAGTCACAGGCTAACTGTGGCCCATGGAACTTTCTGGATGGCATGTCTAACTTCATGAGGAAAATAATGTTTTTGTTTTAGTAGTGAGGTTTGTCTGACAAAGAGCCATGTCTCGTGTGGCTCGCTTTTCAGAAAAGGTTCTCCATGCCTGCTATACGTGCACACTGACTACAAGAAATGAATGGAAGACAACTGATCTGCACCGCCAAAAACTAGGTACAACAACCACCTCACAACCATCATGTGTCCCACATGTCCGATAATCACAAAGTTTCATAACCTACATGTGAAACAACTATCAGCTTTCCTCCATGTACAATAGTAATGATCAACTTACAGCTGGTCTGTATGTGCATCCCACATGTTCAGTAGTCATCAACTATGACAAGCACTGTGTATGTCCTACATGTACAATAATATCTAACTTGGGATCACCATGTATGTACATCTTAAATGTTCAATAACCACCAACTGCCACAATCACCATGTGTGTGTTTCCTGCATGTGCGTCATCCACTAACTTACAACTGCCATGTGTGTCCCCCACATGTACAATAACAATCAATTCAGGACCACCCTGTATGTGTATCCTACATGTTCAGTAATCACCAACTGCCACAACTACCATGTGTGTCCTACATGTACATCATCCAGTAACTCACAACTGCCGTGTGTGTGTGTCCAACATGTACAACAACAACCAACCCTGGATCATGTATGTGTATCCTACATGTTCAATAGCCATCAACCACCATGTCTGTGTCTCCTACATGTACAAGAGCAACTAACTCAGGATCTCCATGTATGTGTGTCCTACATGTACAGCAACATGTGGATCTTGAATTGGTTCCCATGTGCATTTATGCACTCATTGTTGGAGCGTCATTGTTGGCAAGGGCAAATGGCTGAGAACAAGAAATAAGTCCATGTCTTTGCTGTATATAGTGTGTGTGTATGTGTTTTAAACCGTAGACCCTGTAGTTAATTCACTTATGTAGTTATTCTCTGTCTCTCTCACTTCACTAGGAATTGAACCAGTATTTCATGCTTCTTTACTTGCTTTCGTCCACATTTTCGTTTGCTTGACCATCTTCACGAAATAATATCCAAAAATATCACATTTAGTTCATCCCTGACCCCTCAGGCAATCCTTCTGTTTTTCTTCTTTTGTTTTCCACCTTTCATGTTTCAAAACTGTTTTCTTAAATATTGTATTTAAATTATCCCCTTTTTAAAAATTTATAGTCTCACCCTGTGCCCTATAAAAATCACACATTTGGATTTTTTTTTACCTTTCATTACATAACACTTCAGTACACTAATTTTTTTGAAAAAGTAGTACTTTTACAATGTAAAGACTCGAAATGATTTTTTCAAAAGTTTAACCCCATAGCATATTAAACCTTCAAATTTCAAAAGTTTTAACTATATTAACCAATAAAGACCTCAGTTAAAATATTTTCATCATTATTTCTTATGCCACCACCAAGATCTGAAACACTGACATTAAAATATTTAAAATTTATTTTAACCTGTAATCTATACAAATTCAGAGTTCTCTAAAAATATTCCAATACTACAAACAGGAACCCAAACATTTCAGAACCAATTTTTTTTGTCCATTTTTAACCCACTTCATTAAAAATTTTTTTTTTTTTTTTTTTTTTGTATGTTATAACTGTTGACCCTGTTTGCACCACAAACCTCTTTATTATGTTTTATATCTGCAGCATTGCAGATATACATTAGTCATTGAAAAATACAGAGACTGCAGTGGAATCTTCTCAGTGACTAGGTCGCAGTTGGTACGACAAAAATTTTGACACTAATGAAGTTAACTGTCTCTGTGTTTTTGAGTGGCTAAATATGTATTTTGCTTGCTGTAATAACTTTAGTTTCAACACATGGTCTTTGATCGAATCACTTGTCTGGTTAGTGGACCTTCAAAATCAACAGAAACTGTAAACCATTATTGATTATCAGTACACACTCATTATTGATTATCAATAAAACTTCATAAATTCATTAAATTTTCAGGAAAATTTTTTATAGAAAAAATAAAACAAAACAAAATCATCATTTGTCACCTGCCATTTATTACTTTAAGAATTCAAAGTAAAAAACTTTTTTTTGTGTTTGTTAAATTTTAGATTGATTGATAAACCTTCATTATCAATAATAATAATAATAATTACAGCACTCATTCGGTTACGACAATGTGGGTTCCAGTTGATCCGATCAACGGACCAACCTGCTTGTGAAATTAACGTGTATGTGGCTGAGCACTCCACAGACACATGTACCCTTAACATAGTTCTCGGGGCTATTCAGCATGACACAGAGTGTAACAAGGCTGACCCTTTGAAACACAGGTACAGCAGAAACAGGAAGAAAGAATGAGAGAAAGTTGTGGTGGAAGAGTACAGCAGGGTTCGCCATCACCCCACTGCCGGAATCTTGTGGAGCTTTTAAGTGTTTTCACTCAATAAACACTCACAATGCCTGGTCTGGGAACCAAAACCACGATCCTATGACCGCGAGTCCACTGCTCTAACCACTAGGCCATTGCACCTCCACAATAATAATAATAAATAATAATAATGATAATGATAACTATTATTATTATTATTATTAAGGCAGCGAACTCATGGAAATGCTAGCTTAGCAGGCAAAATTCTGTTATGGTTGACTCTATCTTTCATTCCTTTGAGGTTGAGAAAGTAAGTACCAGTTGTGCACTGGGTCAATATAATTGACTTAGCTCCTCCTGCAAAATCGCTGGCCTTGTGCCAAAATGTGAAACCATTATTATTATTATTATTATTATTTGAAACAGAATTATTTAAAAAAAGAAACATTTTAACTGTTAGCTGTTATTCTTGTAGTTTCTACCTGACTAGCTACACACACACACACACACACACACACACACACACACCCACACACACACATATATATATATATATATATATATATATATATATATATATATATGAATGTATGTGTGAACTGGTTGGTATATTTTTGAAAATGTTTCAAAAAATATTTTCATTTTCCTTCCTTTTGTTCTTCAGTTTTGCATTCTCTGATCCAGCAATTGTCTTCTCTTATGTTGTCCCTAACCAAGTACCCACAGTGCCACCTTGTCTCCACAACCAGGTCTCCCCAGTGTCACACTGTGTACTGTCCAGGCATTTCCTGAACCACATATATGTATACATATGTATGTATAAGCATATATATATATATTGTCATTTATCAATATGTTGACTACCTGAAGATATGGTGTACAATCTGGGTTGTATGAAACAGAACATCAGGTTTGATGGACATGTACTCGACTGCATGTATTGAGTGCACTTTTTGTGTTTTGCTGACAAGCTAGAACACATGAATGTGTGTGTGTGTGAGCGGTTGGATGAAATTTTAAAATTTAAATCAAACATTTACAAAAACAGTTATTCTTGAGAATCATTTACCACAGATGTGTGTGTGTGTGTGTGTTAAGGAGACGAAAAAAACCCCCATCAATCTGACCTGATGTGATAAGGGAGGTAACCATTAATATCGCCAATACGAAGGGAAGTAATTTATGATAGCATAACCATCCTTTAAACTGAACAAGCATAAAAAACCCCCAAAAAACTTACCATTTCAATTATAGAAGACAGGTTACTATGTCATTAGAACTAACAGAAGGTGTTTTGGTATTGAACGGGTTATATATATAAGTCCTTTCAATTATTTAATTGTTTACACAGTCAATTTTATTTTATGTGAAACTTACTCTTTCATTTTAGTTCTTTGTTTGGAAATAATTAAATTATGTTTTAATGTTTTTTTGAAAACCTGTTTACATTGTTCTCGATTGTTAGTTTTGTTGTTGAAGATACTAAATCGATGTTTATTTTGTTGCCATCGTTATCATGTTATTATTTTATAGCTTGTTAAATTGTTTTTGTCTTTGATCATTTTTTTTTTTTTTTTTAAATGCTATTTCATGAATTTTTAATTCTCTTTTGATGCCAGTCCACCTGAGACAAACCCCTGGTTTCTGTGATACAAAATTTTCTTGTTTCAAAGCGATCTAAATTAAAACCTTAAATCTAAATTCTATGTTAATTTGTTCCAAACTCCAGTTTAATAATGAGAAAGTTATATCGCTAAATTCTTTGTTATTTTCAAAATTAATTAAAACAAATATAGTATATTTCAGCAGAAATATTGTAACAAACAAAGGTTAGCCAGAAATATTTTGAGGTATTGTCACTTTAGTCACGTTTTGTAAGATCATCATAGAATTGTGTTTGATGGAAAGACAGTTGGATTCATATATATATATAAACTCTGCCAAATCAGATTGGAGCCTGGTGTAGCCATCTGGTTCACCAGTCCTCAGTCAAATCGTCCAACCCATGCTAGCATGGAAAGCGGACGTTAAACGATGATGATGATGATATATATATATTATGTAATGTTGGCGAAACCTGTCACACACTTACACATACATGGTTGTAAGGTTAAATTGCGGTGGTTTTAGTTGCATTGTACTCTTTGAAGCAAGCCACACACACATTCACACACACACAGTCACTTTCTCCACACACACACATACACACACTGCTCCCCACACTCATGTATATAGCTGAAGCCATTCCTAAAGCTGACCACCCCACTATATTTCTTATTAAAGATATCCTATTTACTCATTCTGAAGTTGAGTTTGATACTCCACTCCAAACCATTTCATTCTAAAATTGAATCCTCCACATATACCTCTGGAGTTGAATGTTCCACTCAATACAACATTCTAGAAACAATACCTTCACTATACTTTACTCTAAATTTTAGTGCTACATTTTACTCCACTCCTCATCATTTTATTATGAATACCTCTACTCTACTCAATTATGAAGTTGAGTGCTACACCTCACTCCACTCTTCACCACTTTATTATAAGAACTATACCTTTGTTTCACTCAATTCTAAAGTGGAGTGCTACACATTTCTCCACTCTCGCTCACCCCTTCATTATGTAAACAATACCTCCACTTTACTCTATTCTGAGGTTGAGTGCTACATTTCACTCCACTCTTCTCTACTTCATTATGAGAATTTTATCTCTACTCCATTCTGTTTTGGAGTTGAATGCTCCACTCATCACTACTTCATTGTAAGAACAATACCTCTACTCCACTTCATTCTGAAGTTGAGTGCTACATTCTACTCCACTCTTACATCATTCCTCATCAAAGAACAAAATTTCGTCAAAATACCCTCCATCCTTGCCTTCCCCTACTGTCAGGTTTTGTATTTTAACAGGGATCCCGTCATTTTGGTTGCATTGCATTTTGTTGTTTGTTTTTGTTTATGGACCTAACCCTGTCTTTGGAAATCTCTGACGGCCAAGTGGTGAAGGTTGCAGACACCTGAGAGAGAGAGAGAGAGATGAGCAAAAAGGTGGTTCATATCATGTCACTGGCAAACATTAGATCTGTGGGCCCAGACATTTACACACACAAACATTTGTATACAAAGTGGGCCAGAAGTCACAAGGGAGTTTTAGTATGTAATATTTTCTTTATTTTTTTTTGTACACACACACACACACACACACACACACACACACACACACATTATAGTTTATAAATAATAAATAAATAAATGTGTGCCCCGACTTTTGGTCTACTCTGTGCATTATGTATATATATATATTTATGGATATATGTATAATTATGTATACGTATATGTCTGTATATATGTAATACACACACACTTGAAAGAATAGGTATACCATGTCCCTACGTTTCTTAAGAGGCGCTGAAAAGGGTTGGCAACAGGAGAGGCACCCTGCCGTAAAACATAGCCTAAGAAAACTCATCTACTAATCTGTAACAGCATAGAAAGCAGATGTAAAATACATATAATGATACACACACACACACACACACGTGCACTCAGTCACACACACAAGACTTTACATTCATTAAATACATTCCTACACACCTTTTTTTAAAAAATTATTATTATTATTATTATTATTATTATTATTATTATTATTATTGTAATTATGTATGCTCTGCCTCTCTGACCAATTTAGAGACATTGAAAAGAAGCTGTGGTTTATGGTCAGTGTGTAGTGGTCTAAGTTCTTTGACCCTTAGTGTCTTTGTATTGGCTGATAGACATAAAACAGCACCCTGTTTAACGTCCACCCAACCGATGGCTGTTCATGGGTAGGCCTAACACAACCACCCTGTTAAACACCAGACCCTAAAAACCCAATAAACACTCACAACGCCTAGTTTGGGAATCGAAACAGCAATCCTATGATGGCGAGTCCGCTGCCCTAACCACTGGGCCATTGTGCCTCCACTCTATTTATATAACATACACACACACACACTTATATATACATGTATATACATATATGAACACACACATATACACACACACACATGTACATATTCATATATATTGAACAAAACACTATATTGTCTATTTATTTATTTATGTTTGTGTTTTGTTTTTATAAAAACTCAATACGGAATATTTGATTCTTATTTGTTTAAAAACATCACACTCCACCACACATTCATTCGCACACACACACACACACACACACATGTGCTTGTATGTGTATATATATCTGTGTATATGTGTGTGTGTATATATATATATATATATATATATATATATATATATATATATGCGTGCGTGTGTAATGTGTGTGTATAAAGGTACATAAATATACATGCATGTGCACCTTTATATATATATATATATATATATGTGTGTGTGTGTGTGTGTGTATAGATGAACATGCATAGCTATATGTATATAAATATGGACACACTCATCTATAAAAACTATAATGAGCAATAATAATAATGATAATAGTAACAATTACAGTAATGACACATTTATTAAAAAAGTAACATTTAAAAAATAATATATATGTATGTATGTATATATATAATTAATTTAAACATAGCACCATCCCTCCATCATCCTGCCACCATGTTGCATTCAGTTCTGAACTGCAGTGTTGCATGCACGTGCTAAACCTGCATTCTATACCTGCATAAGCACTGAATTGATGATTTCCTTTCATGTGTAAATATACAAAATAAATAAATAAATGAAATAAAAATTAAAAATAAATATAAAATAAAATAAAAAATAACCCCAAGTGCCTCTGCACATTCTTCTACTACTACTACTACTACTACTACTACTACTACATACCTACCTACTGTAATACTAATCTGAAATCATGACTATCATCTTACCATAGTGTCATTATAGTGCTTATATGGCACTCTATCACTGAACTGTTATCATAACCCATCATTGTGCGTGTATACATATATATATATAATATATATATAAATATACACATATATATATATGTATATTATATATACACTCACGTTTTATAACTAGATAATAAAATATGTCAAAAATTGTTCAACATTTTGTTGTGGTTTTTTTCCTTGTATGTTTTTGTTTATTTAAATTTTTGGTTTTAATTTTGCTTTGGTGTTTAACCAGAGGTGGAGTGGACAGGCCAGTTGGAACACATAACAGGAAGAGTGGACAGTGTCCATGATTTCTCTAGAAATACACACAAGAAAAGTGGACAGTGCCCAGACTTCTTTTGAAGTGCAAAAAGAAGTGGAAGGCTTCCAGACTTATGTGGAAACTCAAGCAAGTGTGGACAGTGTTCAGACTTATGTGGAAGAGCAAAAGGAGTGGACAGCATGCAGACTGCTGTGGAAATGCAAATGGGAGTGGACAGTGTCCAGACTCCTGTGGAAATACAAAACAGGAGTGGACAGCATGCAAACTTCTGTGATGTGGGCAACATCTAGACTTCTGTGGAAATGCAAATGTAAGTGGACAGCGTCCAGACTTCTAGGGAAACACAAATGGGAGTGGACAACATCCAGGCTTCTGTGGAAATGCAAATGGGAGTGGACTGCGTCCAGACTTCTATGGAAGCGTAAACAAGAATGGACAATGCCCATATCTAATTTTTAAGATAATAGTTTGAGATTTGGTTGCTATTTCTTGCAGGACAAGCAGCTGCTTCATATTTTCTCTGTTATGTAACTCTGTGGAAATGAGCTTGAGACCATATGGTTACAAAATGAACTTTGTATTGCATTGATATTATCAATAATTTATCATCATATTAAGCATTTAAAAGCCACGCGGTAGCATAGTCGGTAGAGCATCAGACAAACAGTCTTGGTTGTATTTAGTTGTGTTACCCTCACAGTGTGAATTCAAACCCCTCTCAGGTCACCATTGTTTTGCAGCCTTTCAGGATAAAAAAAATAAAGTACCAGTTAATTACTGGGTCCATATTAACAAATAACTCTCTTTCTCTTATGTAGTTGTATTAGCAATCAAATTCCATATGACTGTATGAGCTGTCTACCAATCGTGCACCTGTTAGCTATCAACCACATGTGACTATGTTAGCAATTGAACTACACATGTAGCTGTGTTAGCAATCAAACAAGCATGAAATTATGTCAGCAATCAACCATACATGTGACTGTTAGCAACCAACCTCATATGTGACTAGTAATTAAACACAAACTTGGCTGTGTTAGCAACCAACCATACATGATATTCGATCTGCCCTATGATAAAACCAGCCAGATTCGGACTCTAACACTTACTCTACAATGTTGTTCTAAAAAATAAACATTTGCATCATAGAATCTAGAAACTATGAGATAATCCAGGATTAATTCAAAACAATGTGAATAAATAAGGGTTACATTAGACAGAGTAATCTGAATGCTAAAGGGTTAAACCAGCCATATCCAGTCCAAACGTTCACATGCACACACATGATGGGCTTCTTTCAGTTTCCGTCTATCAAATCCACTCGCAAGGTTTTGGTCGGCCAATGGCTTTAGTAGAAGACATGGTGGGACTGAACCCAGAACCACGTGGCTGGGAAGCAAAGTTGTTATCACACCATGCACACATTAATATGTACCGTATTTTAACGTGTTTAAGGAACCCGTTTTTGTCAAAAATTAGGTTAAAAAATATGGGAATTACTTATACATGGATAGTATTATAATCCCTTACAAAACCTTTTTTTACAAATTTTAAGCCCCTAAAATTAGGGGGTTCTTTTATACACGAGGGTTCCTTATACATGTTAAAATATGGTTTATGTGGTGAATGAAATGAAAGAAAATTGATGGAAACAAAATGCTGAAAAGAAAAACAATAGACTTAAAACAAGTAATTGCTCCAGCTTGGTTTGATGTGTGGATTACTGAGTCGAATTGAAGGACTTGGGTAAACAAAGGATTTTCCCATGGGATTCCGACACCTGGAGTCTCCAGATAATTATTACTACTACTACTACTACTACAGCTTCTGCTGTTACTACTACTACTACTACTACTACTACTACTACTACTACTACTAACTACTACAGCTTCTGCTGCTGCTACTACTACTACTACTACTACGACCACCGCCACCGCCACCACCACCACTACTACTACTACTACTACTACTAGTAGTACAGCGATTAATTCTTCAATAACTTCAATATTTCCAATGCAACATATTGTAGTAGTAGTAGTAGTAGTTACAAATATCTCCCAGTAAACATTACGAGATCGAACCGCCGTGAATCAGCGAGGGAGCCTCTAATGTGCTAGAAATAACAGCCAAATTTCCCACACTTTTCACCGTCTTTAAGAAGGGCACATCATAATATGACCCCGGGTTTCCTGCAAGTAGGAAAAAAAAAAGAAAAAGAAAAGGGGATGACCACGGCTGGAATGGGTTTGACCATATTCCTGTTCGATCACGTCTGACCTTGGTAAATCCACCAACGAGATAGATCAATACTGAATAAAAATACTCTTCTGGAAGAATGAATGAATAATAAAAATAAAACAGACGGGAAGGTCACGGGTAGAACATATGCGATCATCGAACCGTTTTCGATGAAGATGATCTGGAAGACAGAAATCATCGTAAATATATCAACCAAAACACTATGTGTAATATATAACGAGTTGCCCATGAAATCAAATTTGATTCCAGGTACTTAAAATGCCACATTTTAGATAACGAGTGAAATTGAAATTTAAAAGGATGAGCATTTCATCAAAGCACCTCCGACGGGACTCGAACCCGCAATCCCCGGCTTACTTCTACCACCATGAGGATATATTAGGAGGCCGGTGCCTTATCCATTAGGCCACGGAGGCAACGACTTCGAAGCGATAGTTGTTTAGATTTATAAAGCTACTGCTAGGTGTATAGTATGTCACCGATTTATGGGTGTATACACAATATATATACACATGTCATCTATGAATGTATAGATATGTGTACATACATTAACTGTAGACAATAAGACTGAATACATTTATATATAGTCAACATAGAATGGCGATGTATGTAAGGTGGT
>NC_068998.1:46683955-46687380 GCF_001194135.2 Octopus bimaculoides
TGTAATAATATTTCGTGACAACAATATAGTGACTCAAGGGCCGAGAGTTTCGTGCGTTGGCACTGATCAATTAACATATATATATTTATATGTAAAGATATACCAAAAATTACGCGTACGTGTGTATATATGCATGGATATGTGTATGTATATTGCAGTTTTCTCTCTCTCTATCTATGTGTGTGTGTGTGTATTATTTATGTATGTCTATATAAGTGTGTATGTTTTGCATTAATATGTGTGTGTCTGCATATGTATGTATACGCGATGTATATTATACGTATATAATAAACGTATAGGTGCACATGTATATTGTGTTTATATTTACAAGAAAGAAGAAATACGTTTGTGTGCAACTATAAGAGCTTTGTGTGTCTGTCAATATATATATATATGCATATATATATATATACATATGCAAATTATGTTTATCTGTGTGTGTGTGTATGTATGCATGATATATGTATATATATATATACGTGTATATGTTAGTTACACTTTATTTATTCTTTTTCTCTTGTCGTGTGCCACCAACAAGAAAGGGGTAGGACTATCACCTTTCTACGCATCGATGTTATTGCTGTTTAACCCTAGGCTAGCTCTGATGTGGCCAAGTGAGAAAAGCCAGCAGTTCTTATTACCTTCCTAGGCTGTCTGTGACTGGAGTCCGCATCCCTGGTCCCACATCCAAGTGGTGAACCGAGCGATGAATGAATGAATGAATGAATGAATAATTAATGGTGTTGCAGCTGTGACCTACCTATCTTCTCTTCAGGCATAGTGTATCTAAGACTACATCGTCCAATGGTTCTTTTTTTTTTTAAAAGACAGCAGGTTGTCATTTCAAAATTTATTGTCTCCTATTTCTAGCACATTTGACGACCATGTAGAGGTTCTCTAGTTGAAGATTATGCGCCTATGTATGAATTTACGTCATATGCGTGCGCGCGTGTATATATGTATGTATCTATGTGTGTGTGTGCACGTGTATGTATGTGTGTATGTATGTATGTATGTATGTATGTATGAATCTACGTCGTGCGCGCGTGTATATACGTATGTATCTATGTGTGTGTGTGTGTGTGTGTGTGTGCACGTGTATGTATGTATGTGTGCGTGCGTGTGTGCGTGCGTGTGTGTGTGTGTGTGCGTAAGAATATTGTCAGTCAAGAAAATGGCGGGCTTTTTGTGAATGATGTCAGGTGTTTGTGTTAGTGTATGCGTATGTTTGGGATGTGCGTGTGTGTGTGTACGGTGTGTAAATAGACGAGTGTCTGTGCATATTTAGTTGTATATGTGCGTATATATGTATATATAAAAATATATATATTATATATTACGGAGATGTACTTGCATAGCAAGTGACCTGATCTGAGATCGTGTGTTGGAACGAAAACAATTGCAGCGTGGAAGGTGTTTATACGTCATTTAAAATAACACACAAAAACCGTCAGATTCACTTCAACATTTAAATTTAATTTGTCAAAACATTTTCGTCGCTTTGAGACCGCGATCTGTTCACGGACAAAGTTCTGAGCTATATGCTTATACTCTTTTACTCTTTTACTCTTTTACTTGTTTCAGTCATTTGACTGCGGCCATGCTGGAGCACCGCCTTTTAGTCGAGCAAATCGACCCCAGGACTTATTCTTTGGAAGCCTAGTACTTATTCTATCGGACTATTTTGCCGAACCGCTAGATTACGGCGACGTAAATACACCAGCATCGGTTGTCAAGCGATGTTGGGGAGACAAACACAGACACACAAACATATATACACACACACACACACACACATATATATATATATATATATATATATATTCTTTCTATCCACCGCATGCAGCTGCGAAAGAATGTCTCAATAAAATAGTCTTCTAGTCCATGGGAAAACGGACGTAAAAATTTACAGAAACAAAATCGTCGGTTTTTGTATCGCCTACGCCGCCACCACCGCCACCACCAACACCGCCGCTCCACTGCCGCCACCGCCGCCACCGTATCTATATGACGAGACGGCCACGACTAGATTATCTATCATCATATGAAAGCTGGGTCAAGACAAATTTTTGTCTAAATCAGAATTGGATCATATTTTGTAATGTATATGGCTAGATACGCTGTACTCGTGTGTAAAAGATTGGATGTTTATGGTTAGAAAGTTTTGGATAAGCACATCCATCATATTTTTGGGGCAAGGGAAGCTACTCTTACAAAAGGGACATTACTCTGAGTAATGCTAAATTATTCTGCAACATAGATATACTTCAATGATCTTTCACGTTTTGTTTTATTTGTTTCAAGGACTGGACTGTGGCCATGCTGGGGCACCACCTTCAAGGGTTTACTCGAACAAATCGAGCGAACCGCTAAGTTAAGCACCAACCGGTTGTCAAGCAGTGATGGGGATAAACACACAGATACACAGGAAAACACACACACACACACACACACATATATATATATATATATATATATATATCAGTTGATCTGATTAACGGAACGGAACAGCCAGCTCCTGAAATTAACGTGCAAGTGGCTGAGCACTCCACAGACACGCGTACCCCTTCACATTGTTCTCAGGTAGATTTAGTGAGACACGGAATGTGACAAGGCTGGTCCATTGAATTACAGGTACACCACATTTTTTCTAGCTGAGTGAACTGGAACAACGCAAAATAAAGTGTCTTGCCCAAAGACACAACGCGCCACCGGGAATTGAACTCACGCCTCACGATCGTGAGCCGACTGCTCTAACCACTAAGCCACGCGTATAGGAATACTCTCAGCGCACAAGAGTTTACCGTAAATATGGAAACTATCAAGATAAATACTTATCTTGATAAAAGAAATCATAAAAATTATACGTATAGAATCTGCTGCTTTGAAGCTAACGTTTTCCATTTCGAGACATAATATAATTTATGTACAAAAATCAAAAGATTTCCGAACAAAACTGTTTAAATTCAGGAAATGATCTCTTTGTAAATGTCCGCTTCAAGCTAACTTTGTGCAACGCCAAATGAAAGTTCCACACTAGAATTCCAAGATGTTCCAATTTCTCTCGTTCATATCCTAACGATTTTTTACATACATACATACATACATATGTGTATGTATGTATGTATGTATATATATATTCACATATTATTTGTATTATATATATATATATATATATATATATGAATACAGAGAGATAGAGAGAGGGAGAGAAAGAAAGGGACGATGCTGTCTGTTTATTGTATTTTTCATACAAAGGTTTTGAAAGTAAAAGGAGTTCTGAGAGCGTTTGAAGGTAGCGGTGTTTTCTGCTTTTTCCTTATCTTTCTTTTCCTTCTCGTTCTTTATAATATATTCTCCCTCTCTCTCTCTCTCTCACATATATATGCACATGCATTTTATACAAACATACATACATACATACA
>NC_068998.1:46688214-46690074 GCF_001194135.2 Octopus bimaculoides
GTACTCGTTCACCACAACTTTCTCTCACTCTTACTTCCTGTTTCTGTTGTGCCTGTGATTCAAAGGGGTCAGCCTTGTCACACTCTGTGTCACGCTGAATATCCCCCGAGAACTACGTTAAGGGTACACGTGTCTGTGGAGTGCTCAGAGCAGGCTGTTCCGTTGATCGGATCAACTGGAATCCTCGACGTCGTAAGCGACGGAGTGCCAACATGTGTTTATGTCAACGAGTGTATACCTATCCTTTTTCCTTTTGACTTTCAATTCCTATCTTTTGGCAGGTTCTATTCTCTATCCTTTACCATTTAAATTTATGTTACATATTCACTGTCATCTGTAGTCAGACCCATTTGCAAGTTATAACTCCAAAATTATTCTACCTTCCGTCAGTGTACCCACATACTGCGAGCGACTATAACATGTCAAGAGAAACTCAGTACATATAGGGAGGATTCACAAAAAAAAAAAAGACGAAGAGAGGTGGTGTAGACAACAAACAGATGTATTAGTATAACTCTCAGGAAGTGAAAAAGTCTTTAACGTTTCGAGCCTACGCTCTTCCACAGAAAGGAACACAGAAAGAAACAAGGAGAGAAAAAGAAAAAGAGAATGTGTAGTGGCTAGCGATCTAATAAAGATTCGCTCCAAATCCATTTTCTGTTTCCCTCATCAATTATAAACTAAACGAATACTGCGGAATTCCTGTCGCAGATCCAGTGAAAATTATATCGTAACTGTGAATGTAACCAGGTAGCCTAAACAACGAATATGCTCTAATCGGCATAGTAATAACCGTATACCCAAAGTCCAAACAATATATATATATATATATACATACGACGTAGGTGTGTCCAGCTTTCGGTGAAAGATCTGCACAAATGGTTTGTTTACAATGGCCAAATGTACATTAACTCACTCCTTTCATCAAATCGACATTGCCTGGACAGGTGCACAAGTCTATTGTACTCATTAATGTTTTACCCATTTGTAGAAATATTCTTGGAATATTTTTGGGCCACTCTGTCTCTTTCCTTCACTTTGCTTCTCTTAATTTCCTCTCTCTCTCTCTCTCTCTCTCTCTCTCCCACTATCACGTGATCGTTGATGACCTAAAGTGGTGTCATTCTTTTCCGCGATGCCTTCGACCGAACTGGTCACGGTTTTCTGCTCTCCTCGCTCTACCCACTCCCGTGTCTATAGTTTTCATTTCTCCTTCGCGTTACCCATTTTTTGTTCTGTCTTGCAGCCCGAAGGCTTTTTTAGCTGTAAATGTATTATCATTTTAATTGTTGTCTACGTGTAGCCCTCAGCTTTTATTTTGTTTATTGCTTTCTTGCTCGTCCGGTCACTAACGGTCTCGTCTTGAGCCCGTCCCGTTTTGTTATGCTTTGGTCTCATTCCCGGAAGGTTTCTTGTCGGTGCCTCCAGAGTGGAAACAATATTATCGATAATGGCCGAAATTGCGTTTGACCTCTGACCGATAACCGAAGAGGAGTTGGTGACCTTTTATGTTTTCTGTTCGTCTGTGTATTTAGTATACGTTCGTATGTTTATTTACAACCCGTTTTTTAAATTATATATATACAGGTATGTCATATTTTCCGTTTGTTTATATTCCTTGAGGCTGGCCAGATTGGAGCAATCTCGAGTATAACCAGCCGAAATTGCAAAGATAATCTGGAACTCGACTGACGAAAGAAAACTCCGAATAACCCGTCCCTGTTTTCTTTGTACCGTCTGTCTGGATGTTTTGTTGTCCGTTTTTTTTTGTATCACCTAACTGTCTGGATGTTTTGCCTTCTTGTCCCATTTTTGCATTATATATATATATATACATACATATATATATATATATATATA
>NC_068998.1:46690245-46691276 GCF_001194135.2 Octopus bimaculoides
ATGTATTTCTTGAGGCTGGCCAGATTGGAGCAATCTCGAGTATAACCAGCCGAAATTGCAAAGATAATCTGAAACTCGACTGGAGAAAGAAAATCTCCGAATGACCGTTCTTGTCCCATTTTTGTATTTCATATATATATTTATATATGTGTGTGTGTGTGTGTGTGTTTCTATGTATGCGTATGTATGTGCATGTATGTATGTATGTAATGTATGTAACGTTTACTTTTAGTCATATATTTACAAACTCCCCTCCTTGAATAAAACCCAATCTTTATCACTCATTAATTGACGAAGATTCTCAACATTCAGTCGACAACGCTTTCATTCAATTTTATCCTTCGTCGTTCTAGTCAACCGGGTTTCATTTGATGCACAATCGGCTGCTGTTTCTAGCATAGCGAGCTCCCGCGACAGTAGTCCCTATGCTGTATCGGTGTCAGTGACGCAATGCATCATCGAACTGAGTCGATTGAGGTCAATTGATGGAGGTGTTGCACACTTTGTGAATTCATATCGTGTTAATGAGTTTTTCACATAAAAAAAACTGTCTTCGTAAAACATCGCTCCATCCTTATTGTAGCAATAATAAGCGTGTGTGTGTGCGTGTTTGTGTATGTGCGCGTACGTATGTTTGTGTACATGAGTATGTGTGTGTATGAGTATATTTCAGTGCATATGAGTGTGTGTGTATGTGTGTGTGTGTGTGTGTGTGTGTGTGTGTGTGTGTGCGTGTGTGTGTGTATTAGTGTCTTTGTCATAAGCCTGCTTTTGATGTTGTGTGTATCTTTCTGTGTCCGTCATGAAACAGCCAATTTATACATGCATACCTACATACCTACATGTAGGTATACATACATACCTACATACATGCATGCATGCATACATACATACATACACACATACATACATGCATACATATATGTGTGTGCGTGTGTATCTATATATATAAGCATATAGATATATATGTGTATATGTGTATATTCATATGTACGTATATTTATATATATATATATATGAATATATGTATG
>NC_068998.1:46691845-46692402 GCF_001194135.2 Octopus bimaculoides
TATATATATATATATATATATATATGTGTGTGTGTGTGTGTGTGTGTGTGTGTGTGTGTGTGTGTGTGTGTGTGTGTGTGTGTGTGTGTGCGCGTTCACGTGCACATTAATTAGGAGTGTCTTCATAGTCATTTATGCAAGAAGATAGGGCTACTTCAAAAGCTAGCCGTTGGAAAGAATACGCATATAGTCATACAGGAACATACACACATACACACACATACATACATACATACATACATGCAGGTACACTGAAGCACAGGTATATAGACAAGCAGTGCTGACCCCTAATTAACCCAAATATACTCACAGACAAAAAATATTCCTTCACGGAAGTCGATAAAGAATGAGGCTGCAGGCGTGCATTTGTGTATATACAAGTATACATTAACACTAAAATACACACATACACATGAATAATTATATACACACATGCTTCCATATAAGTATTCACATGCGCATACATGTCCATACTTGTTAATATACGTACATATCATATACCTACTTATATGCATACATATATAAATACACACCACACGTATTTAATATATATATAT
>NC_068998.1:46693109-46694195 GCF_001194135.2 Octopus bimaculoides
TATATATGTATATATAAATATAAAGATATATACGTATATATATGTATATGTCTATCTATCTATCTGTCTATCTATCTATCTATCTATCTATCTATCTATCTATCTATCTATCTATCTATCTATGTCGCTGCTATCCCTAGCGTTCGAGCGTCCACCATTGACAAAGCCAGAGAAGGACGAAACATCGTGACCTGGTAAAAATCGGCGGTGGCGATGGTGGGTGATTTATCTCCCCTTTAGCAATGTCAACGAGAGTGATTATATGCACCGAAAGCCAACATGGGAGTTCCTCTGATTGTTACTATCACTGTATACAGTGTTCTAACACACCATCTACTTTTAAGTGGATATATATATACATACATAAGCATATATATATATACATACATAGGCATATATATATACATACACACACATATCTGTACACACATTTACTTATTTTCACAAGTATTTCCCACTAGAGTTCAGCGTTTTTTTCGGTATATCCGTTCCGTTTATCAATTGGTCGATATTTATACTTCATGCATATATATTTATAGGCCACATAATAATCTACTTTACTACGTTAATACACATTAGTTATTAACGATTTATTTACCCCTTATTAATAATGTTCTAGCGTCTATATCTTGTTGGTGATGTACCAGTTAGCCCCAAGTCAATAATCTTAATATTAGCTTTAGAATTAATATTAGCCTTCGGTTTCTACACCATTGCGTTCGTTTTCATCAGTTATCGCTAGATATCCATTTATGCGATATTCTAATCATTATGTTGCTTCAGGGGATTTACAGAAAATACAAAGTGCATACTCGCACACACGCACACACGCACACATGCACATACACTCATAGATATATATATATATATGTACACACACATGCATACATACACACATACATGCATAGATGATACATATATACATATATAGGTATATACACACACATATATGTATATATACATATATATATATATATATGTATATATACATATATATATGTATATATATGTAACATGCATACCTACAAGATATGTTTCGATTGGTATGCGTATATATCTTTTAAGTGTATATATATTTTTAAATAT
>NC_068998.1:46694418-46700420 GCF_001194135.2 Octopus bimaculoides
TATATATGCATATGGATATATGTATGCTCTCTCTGTCGCTGTCTGTCTGTCTGTCTGTCTCTATTTTTCTCACTTTCTCTCTATATGCATGTATGCATGTATGCATGTATGTATGTATGTATGTATGTATGTATGTCTCTTCTATTTTTTAATTATTATAAATCTTCCACTGAGGAAGGGACCGGTTTCCAACAAAGATACAAGGCTTCATATTTGGGATGTAGTTAACACAGACAAATTCACATTTGGAACTTGAGAAAAGTCTTGCATATTTGTACTGTTCCACTCACAGATTGCACTTGTACGAATTAGCCGGTCGATTTCTCTTTCTGAAAATTACAGTTTATCCAGATTCTCCTTTAAGCATTTACTAACAAAACCTAGTGCTCCAATTATTATTGGTATGAAAATGAATTTATAGTCTGGAAATAGAAGCTGGAGGTTTCGAAGTAGCTGTCCATAGATATCTTCTTTTTCTTTGATTTTCAAAGAGATATTTATATCCGCAGGGCAGTTAACCTCTATGATGGTACACACCTTTGCCTCTCTGTGCCAAACAACAATATCCGACATGCTTACATTTGACAGAAGTTTTGATGGGAATATTCCACCAGTATTCCTTGAGTTACTGTTCCATTACCGCTTAATAATTATCGCAGCAGTTGCAAGGTTGGCAGGTCAAATATATATATACGCATACATTTATATATATACATATATATATATATATACAGACACACACACGCACACACACACACATACACACATGTATATATATATATATATATATATATATATACACACACATACATACAACATACATATACATACACACACACACATATATATATATAAGGCTCTGTGGATACACATATGTATAGAAAAATATGTGTATGTATACACACACAGATACACATTACGTGTATGTCTATCTGTTAATATGTCTGTGTGTGTATGTAAGCGAATGTATAATGTATATTGATGTATAAATGGTGTTCGTCGAGCAGACAGTGCATTCTTTTATTCATGAGTGATTTTCGCCAGATCTATTCCAATGGACATTTGGCGCCAACGAAATCTATCTCAGATTTCCTGGTTATAGTCTTTTCGATTCAGCGTATATACTAATTCCGCCACATCCGTCTCAGACATTTGATCTCTCTCAATAACCATCGCACATTCTCATTCTCAGCAACGTTTGGTAACTACAAGTAATGTATTTATTTTTACCAATTTTTCACTTCCGGAAATTTCACCCGATGGACTTAGAAATATAACTGGTGTCAGTAACAACGGAAGAACGAGTAGTTTGAGACGAAACTCGCCACTATCGAAACTTCGAAGTCCCTGTCAACATTGTGTTTGTGAATATGTGTTCGCAGGGAATTGTATACACGTACACACACATAGCATATACAGACACACGCATACATACACTGGTATTTGTCTATGTATATATGCATTCCAACCTACATATGTATACATACATAGATTTATATATATATAGATATATATGTATGTGTGTGTGTGTTGTGTGTGTGTTTATGCATACTCTTTATTCTTTACTCTTTTACTTGTTTCAGTCATTTGACTGTGGCCATGCTGGAGCGCCGCCTTTAGTCGAGCAAATCGACCCTAGGACTTATTCTTTGTAACCCTAGTACTTATTCTATCAGTCTCTTTTGCCGAACCGCTAAGTTACGGGGACGTTAACACACCAGCATCGATTGTCAGACACACAAACACATACACGCACATACATATATATACATATATACGACGGGCTTCTCTCTGTTTCCGTCTACCAGATCTACTCACAAAGCTTTGGTCGGCCCGAGACTATAGTAGAAGACACTTGCCCAAGGTGCCACGCAGTGGGACTGAACCCGGAACCATATGGTTGGTAAGCAAGCTACTTACCACACAGCCACTCTTACGCCTATGTATGTTTGTATTTATATATATTAACTTCAAAACGAAGCTGAAAAATTCCAAGAATACATTAAAAACCAGCAGATAAACAACCCTGCTAAAACCAAAAATTTCATTGAACAATGGAAAGCAATCTGAGACTATATCCAAGAAGCTACTGAGAATATTATTGGTTTCATGAAAAAGAAGATCTAAGATAATTTCGATGAAAGCAACGAAGAAATCTCAAATGTCATCAATGTTAAAAGAGATACGCAAGTGTCCTTTCAAGAAGATCCCATTTCAAACGAAGAAAAACGCTGCCAAGATCTCAAAACAAATTATGTCAAACGCAGATCAGAAAGATTCAAAACAACTGGTAGATTGAAAATGCCATTAAGCTTCAACGATATGCAGACGCCAGGGGCCTTAGAAATCTCTACACTTGTACTAAAAATAACTATACGGCCTATCCCAAGCTTTAGCGTGTTCTTTGAAGGCTGCCGACAATGCCAACATTCTTACTGACAACTAAAATATCCTGAGCCTGGAAGGAACTTTTGAGCACTTTCCCAAACAGGAGATTAATAGAAGCGGAAGAGTTTCTTAGAAGAGTACTTCAACATCTTCCTCAACTGTGGATATCGAACTCCACATCTTTTTGTGAATTCAGAGATGCCGTCGAAAAGATAAAGTCACTTGATCCAGACAAGATCCCGCTGGAATTTATAGAAAATGCTAGTCAGTCTTCAAGAATAATGCTAAATAGTAACTACATATATAAAAAATGCACTGATAGTTACGTTCTTTAAGAACGGAGATCAGAGCATTTGTGGGAGCTATCGTGGCTTATCTCTCCTATCCATCATGGGAAAAGTTCTCAGCTGTTTTCAAGACAGCTCTGTGACCCTAGGAACATCTTCGAACAACTCCTTAATCTTGGCCACCAACTCGGCCTTGGTGCTGCAGTTTGAGTTGTTGGTGTTTTCTCAATCGCGTCCATACATAAAAATGCATGGGATTACAATTAGGAGGCTAGAAATCGGGGCTGCTGCCACACATATGGCCTTCCAGCAGCAACCCTCTCCAGCCAGGATTTCACCACAGTCTTTAACAGCTTCACATAAATTTAAGCCTGATTTAACTCTAAAGCCCTGTTCAAATACATGGGGGTGAATTCCAGCGTGCGGCTGCAGTCAGAACACTTGCTTTGTCCCCTCTTGTTGGCCACGGCTTCATAGTCTCTGTTGTAGCTGCCCACTCCACGTCTCACATCCTCTACGGTGCTGACAGAGCACATTGAACAGCAATCATGACGCCGACATTTTGGTACCCGGCGTGAATCATCATGATGCAGGTAACTCCTTTCTAATACTCACTCCTCCTTGTCAGCTAACACTTTCTAACAACAACTCTAATCGTTATGCTTCACCAATACATCAAGCTGTTCCTGAAAAAAAAAGGAGATAAAAAAATCGTCAAATTTAGCCCTGTAGTGTTGTATGGTACAACTGCGGTAGCCTTATGAATACCTCTATATCTTAGGAAGACGTTAGATTTATTACTCAAAGGTAACAACATTTTCCAAATATTCTAAATATATGCCTGTATGAATATTTTGGTTGATTTAGTTATTGTTTAGTCCTTCCTTCCGGTACCCCGTGGAGGTAAGAAGGACTGTTGCTATTGGCGTTAACGAATGTGTTGTAGTTGGATTCACCGTTGTTATTCTTGTCGTTGTTGTTCTCCAACGTTTAAACATGATAACAGAAGCATAAATATTTAAAAGGAAACATTTTCAAGAGAAAGAAAGAAGGAAAGAAAACGAGAGAAGAAGAAGAAGAAGAGAGAGAGAAGGAGGGAGAGAAAAGCGCGTGAGAGAAAGAAAGATAGAGAGAAAAAGAAAGAGAGAAACCTCTTTCGCACTTAAAAAAAATGTAAGGAAAAAATTCGAATAAAGCAACAGGGAAACTGAAGAAGTAATGGAAAACATCCCTAATGTATTTGTTGGTGTATATAGTCGCCATCTTAACAAGATTGGATGGAGTTTTGTTTAGATAGCTTTAAAGTATCCAAAATGTCGGACACAAACATTAAAGCAAGATTGTTTAACACATGTGTAATATATATTTAATGAAAAGCACTTGTGCCAAGCATTACGTGTTCATTTTATGTGAAGTAAGTTTATAAGTGACGTGTGGGTGTCTAGTTTATCAGTTGAACCGACACAGCATGGCTAGCAATAAACATGTCGACAGCTTTACAGCCATGTGTTTAATAAATATATATTTAACTTTACTGTTAAATTACACCCTTGTGGTCTTACCACAGGAGATTTCAGCAGTTTAGAATGAGGATCAAATAGAGTTTCTTCTTCTAATCAAGTCTCATCAGTGTTTATCTACTTCGGTTTCCCAAGAAATCACATATAAATATTGTAGAGCTACTACAGTGTATTGATATCCTAAGCATAGTATCATTGAATACATTAAGTTGTGTTACTTGCAGTTTTATTTACATTTTCTATAAGTTGTTCCCTACTTCAGCTTCGCAGACAAAGATATGTGATTTCTGATGAGTCTTTAATAAAGAACGAAACTATCCACATTTTACACTGCCCAAGGACTCTGATTTAATTCCTTAATCTACTTTCACGATGAGACTCAATATAGACTAATTATACATGTCTTGCTTTCCTAGGGGCTCCAATTAAGCTAATTTTTAATCCTGATAACATGTTAAAAATGTATTTAAAACAGCAATATCGTAGCTGGTTAACCAAGCTAGCAAGAGGCTGAAAAATAGTGTTCTGCTGCCTCAAGATCAGAATAACAATCAAGCAGCTTCGTTTCATTAAAGAATGTACCAATTCCAGGTTATATATCAATTCGGTGGCAAGAAAACTCAAATTCGCAATGTACCAAACTGGAACATTAAAATACGTAATATTGTTAAACATAAAAAACTCCAATGATTAATAATAATAATAATAATAAATTCCTTGAGGCTGTACCAGGCAGTGGTTCTCATGGCTTCTGATCTGCAACTGACTGGAAATGTAAAAGACGGGCAACAGTAAATACCACGATTTGCTTGTCAGTTGCTTGACCTTATGTGAAGTACTCAGCCACTTATACGCTAATTTAGTAAGTAGGTCATTCAATTGATGGCATAAGCGAATCCTTGTCGAAAATGACGGAGAGCCATTCACATTTTAAATGTTTCGATAATGTGTGTGTGTGTGTATGTGAAACTATTTGTAACTATATGTGTGCTTTATAATATGTCCATGTGTTTGCTTATATTGGTTTCAAATATTGGCACAAGGGACAGCAATTTTGGGAGGAGGAGTAAATCAATTGCATCGACCCCAGTATCCAACTGGTACTTATTTTATCAGCTTCGGAAAGATGAAAGACAGAGTCGGCCTCAGCGGAATTTGAACTCAGAACGTGCAAACGGACGAAATGCTCTTAAGCATTTTTACCCAGCGCGCTAACGTGTGTATGTGTGTATGACTGTTTATCTATATGCGTATATAAGTATGTGTATCGATATGCGCATGTGACTTTATATATATGTGTGAGTGTGTGTGAGTGCGTGTGTGTAGTTTGTGTATGTACGTATGTATTTTTTCTTATCTTAATATGTTTGTATTCCTTTTAGTGTATATGTGTGCGTATGTGATTGTGTTTCCACGTGTATATTACTCCCTTTCTGTGTGTGTGTGTGTGTGTGTGTGTGTGCGTGTGTGCGCGTGTGTGTGAGTGTGTGTGCGTGTGTGTATGTAATTAATCTACTCTCTAGTGCAACATTAAACGGGCAACAGGTTAGGAAGAGTGCAATGAGAGGATTAAAAGCAGAACTAGGGAAACCGAGCATCACACACAATGGGTGGAGTGTGTTCTTCTGCATGTGTGTGTGATGTTATTGCTTACTGTACACAGAGCTGGTTGGGGAAGCGGGGGATTGTGTGGTGGTGGTAGGTAGGCGGTTGGTGGAGGGAAGAAGTGAAAAGAGATAGAGAATCGACATGTGTAACAGAGCCAGAAAGTTGATGAGGTTGTGGTATATATATATATATATAAATT
>NC_068998.1:46705086-46706143 GCF_001194135.2 Octopus bimaculoides
AAAAGGAAAAAGAATTATTGTAGACTTGTGATGCTGTATAGGACATTGATAAACACTATTTTTTTCCTGTGAGCCGAGGAATGGAATGGTAAGTTCTAGATATCTAAAGATGGCTGGTAAAATCTGTTTCTGTGTATCGGTCACTCTCTTTCTCTTTAACTCTTTCTGGTTTACTTTGTCAGTCTTCATTGTCAGACACATTGATGCAAAGATTTATAAACGCAGATATACAAATGCAGAATACACACACGCGGTCACGTACACGCGCACAGACACAGAGTCAATCGAATAAGCGAACATTTGAAGCAGCAATAGCTACCAAGAACACATGCGCATGGAATGTATTAGTTTGACGCTGAGTAAAAAGAGAGAGTTTTCGACATTTCGAGCATAGCTCCTCATCGGAAAAGGAGAAAAATCAAAAAAGGAAAAGAAAAAAATCACCACCACGACGTGTGCAGTTATATTGTTGAAATACACACACACATATACACACGCACGCACACACGCACACACGCACGCACACGCACACACACACACACGCGCACACACACACACACACACACAGACATGGGTACAAAGACATACAGTTGACCAATATTATTGCCATTACTTTATCTCTTTATCCAGCCCTTATTCTATTTAACTGGTCGACCCTGCCGAAGGCCATTCTCGGTGGTATCCATCGCACACGCCACACTTTCAACCAAAACAACAGAATGTTTTCCGAGATAAACACTTACCGCATCAATCTAATCGATGACATCATATGCGGCACTTAGATACTGGTGACACCGATACATCAATTGACTACATTAAATATTGTTATTGATCTCTTACGATTGGTTTTCGTATTTCAGTTGAGATAACTGTTAGAAATAAGTGTTTAATCGATGAAGCTTATTACTTTGATGTCGTTTACTTTAAGTCGCAATGAATATAAATCTTATCTGTTCATCTATCTATCTATCTATCTATCTATCTATCTATCTATCTATCTATCTATCTATCTATGTGTCTATAAGTATATATACGTATATATATGTACATATATATA
>NC_068998.1:46706876-46707655 GCF_001194135.2 Octopus bimaculoides
ATCTGTCATTTTAATGAATTTTAATTACCTTTTTCTGAAGATATCTGAAAAGAAACAGCAATTTTAGCAAAACATATTAAGCAACACTAATAATAAATCAAAAACCATAAAAATAAACAAGCCTTTGGCAGTTTTATAGATATTTCAAAATTATGATGCTATTATGCTAGGTGTTTCCATTATTTTGTCCAATCCCTGTATATATATATGTGTGTGTGCGTGTGTATACATATATATCTATATATCTCTCTATATATAGATACACACACTCACACACACATGCGCGCGCGCACACACACGCACACACACACACACACACACACACACACACACACACACACACACACACACACACACACACACACACACACACACACACACACACACACACACACACACACACACACACACACACAGATAACAGGACGGAGAACGTTGTAATATCGTCTTCGTGTTTCGAACACTCTGTCTGCAGTAAATCTTATAAGTATATTAACCACTGCACCTGAGCAACATGCCTAGTTTCACCATCTTAATTAGGAGCCTTAATCTCAGTATCTCGGATTACACACACCAGTGGCCATTGAACGGGGATCACTGTCTGCACAGCATGAGACTATTGAAGTGGTCGTTGAGTAATAGGCTCAGACAGACTGACGGTGTGTGGGTTAGGTGTGCTGATTTGTAATAGATTGGTTTGCAACCAGAGCATGCTGTTAAATATAAAGAAGACGTATCTATGTAGTTATATGTTTGTATATATATATATATATATATAT
>NC_068998.1:46707873-46711752 GCF_001194135.2 Octopus bimaculoides
AAGCAACACGGATTTCAAAAGTGATTGCAGTACGCACGTTTCATGCTACTTCAATTTATAAACCGTCTCTCTCTCTCTCTCTCTCTCTCTCTCTCTCTCTATATATATATATATATATATATATATATATATATACATGTGTATGTGTGCGTGTGTGCGTGCGCGTGTGTTTGTAGATATGTATGTATATAGTGGTGCGTGTATATATGATATTTTTATTGAGATTTATTGAAATGCTTCACAAAAATCTAAGCAATCACTATGAAAGTGACAAATCCTTTTTTGAGTGAGCCGAGACAACCAGTGATTTGTGAATATAAGTGAGTTAGTATGTGCCTGTGTGCCTGCGTGTGTGTGCTTGTGTCGGTGTAAGTGTATATATTTTTGTGTATATAATTACATAATTGGTGCATGTGTATCTATATCTCGGTATATATCTGGTTATATTCAAATCCATGTAATAGATATAGATGTTTTCGTTAGTAAACGTGTTTGTAGCAAGACAATTTACGAGTGTGTGCATGGGAGTGTATATATATATATATATATATATATGCCAAATACACATGCGTGATTGTGTGTGTGTATATTCATACCAGGAAGCTGTATATATTTCTACACACACGGCTGTTTCCTAAGGCGAGTGTTTATGCTGCCATTTCAACGTCGATTAAGTTAATTATCCCATAAATATATATTATCTTGCAAATGGCGCCTTTATCGTCCCTCGAAAGTTAATCTCTCTGACATGACTATAATTTATATAAGCAACCACTTGGGGTATATAACCGGATAATTTATAGCGATACAGTGTATACACTACTGGCTCATGGTCACCTGACTTAATCACTTACATTCATTGGATCACTTAAACATGCAACGTCTCTTTCTCACTCTCTCTCTGTCTCTCACCTTTTCTCTTTATATACACGTCTATCTATCTATCTATCTATCTATCTATCTATCTATCTATCTATCTATCTATCTTATATTGCAAATGGCGCCTTTATCGTCCCTCGATAAAGGGACTGGAGCTTTTGCACTAGAGATTCCGGCGCGAATACCAAGCAGCATATCATGTCATTTCCAAATTTCTGGCAGAGTGAATTGCGTCATGGTGCTGTTTTTCTTACAGATGGTGCCCAACTGACCCTACTCTAGTGTTTAGTCGACAAAATCAAAAACAACCAATGCGCATGATTGAAATTAAAAAATATAACATGGTGACAATTTACCCATCATATCTTATATATATATATATATATATATATATATGCATGTGTGTGTGTGTGTGTGTGTATGTGTGTGTGAAATAGAGAGAAAGGTATTGTTGATTATATCGAACAGTATACGTGTTTGGACTATTATTCATTGACCTCGAAAGAGTGAAAGAGAAATTTCATATCGCCGGGATTTGAGCTCATGGCAACGTTTCTTTTAATTCATCGCTCTTAACAGTAACAAGAATTACAAGAACAACAACAATAATGATTAATACGTACACGTCAGTCTTACAGAATATATTTAGTAAACATACATTTAATCGCTTTATGTATATAGATCGCTATTGTTAAGCCCCAGGAGCTTAGGCTGCAAGGATAATGAAACAGGAAGCAAAAGCAAGCGGAATCGATCTGTCGTTCGTGTCGCCAGATGGCGCTATTGCCACTGACGGTCAATTTTTGACTGTATTCGTGTTCTACCAGCTATTATACCTACATCTGTGGTCAATATTTCGCTGTAGCTTGGGATAGGATGTGTGTCTCTTAGAAATCGTTCCTGAATGTTAGGGCAGTGGAAGTTAGAATCACCAGAGTGGTGATGGAAATATCTTGTGATGAATAGTTATATAGATAAGGGGCAAATACCCTGAAACCAGTCTGTGGATGCGAAACCAGCAAGGGGAAGTTGATGATCTCCCATGTTCAAAGGTGTTATGGACGCAGATTTGTGCGTCATATAGCTAGATAGAGGCGACCACCTCTCGGAGCTAATCAACAACAGTATTCGTCCTATTTGTCTGGACTGCCACGTTAGTTTAGCAATAAATATTAATAGTTATATTGCTTTAGTGTAAATTTTACATCCGGTCCCCGAGAGAGGGGAGGAAGGTGATCAATAAGATATATAATAGTCCAAGTACTGAGGCTGATTTGATCTATTAAGTTCTCACTGTTAAATTTCTGGCCTTGTTGGGAATTTAAAAATCCATCATCATCATCATCATCATCATCATCATCATCATCATCATCATCATCATCATCATCATCATTGTCATCGTCCTCATCATCGTCATCGTCGTCGTCGTCATGGTCTTCGTGGCAGAATCATTAGGACGCCGGAGAAAATGCTAAGCGGCATTTCGTCCGTCTTGACGTTCTGAGTTCAAATGCCGCCGAGGTCGACCTAGCTTTTCATCCTTTTGTGGACGATAAAATAAGTACCAGTTGAGCACTGGGGTCGATGTGATCGTGTATACCCTTCCTCCAAGATTTCAGGCCTTGTGCCTATAGTAGAAAGGATTATTATTATCATCATCATCATCATTATTATTATTGTTTTTTTTAATTTTCTTTCTTCAAATTTTCTTCCATTTCTCGCCGAGTGTTTTCCGTACACCTAGGGCAGAGAAACTCGTATGCATTCCCAGTTTACACACGCAAATTCACAGGTAAAATATGTATTAAAAAAAAAAAAATAAATAAATAATAAATAAGTAAATTCATGAATGGATGTTGTTTTCACATTATTTCAGTATTATTATTATTATTATTATTATTATTATTATTATTATTATTATTATTATTATTATTATTATTGTTGCTATTATTATTTGTCTCGCTTCTCCGTTCTTGCTAAGTGTGTGTATTCAGTTGATACTGATCTTAGTTTAATCTTGTTAATAATTTTTATTGGATTATCTTTTACCAATTGATTGGACATGAAACAAGAGTCTCAACTTTATTGAAAATAGCTTATGCTGGATAAAAGCTGGCTTATAACCTTAAAAGAATTGACATCGATATAAATACAATAAAACTACATTCAAACTCTTTCTTTCTCTCACGCACATACATACACATACACAAACACTAACACACATACAAATGCATACATATATTTGGTTACATAGCAACAGGATTCTTTCCAGAGATGAATAATTATAAAGGTTTGCATTGGTGACTATTGTTGTGAAATAAGCAAGATGTATTTAGATATAATAGTTAGTAGGACAACCAATGTAATGAAATACTGATCGGTTATGTAGATATAATAGTTGGTAGTACAACTAGTAGAGTGAAATATTAACTAGATATGTAGCAGTATAACTAGTACAGTAATATACTGACCATATATGTAGATATAATAGTAGTATAATCAGTACAATGAAAAATGATCAGATGTACAGATATAGTTAGTAGTACAACTAGTATAGTGAAATACAGTTCTGTATTTAAGAGATGAGGAAGTATGTATATTGTTTACGTTGTTTACATTTGACGGATATTTGTCCTCATCTTGTTTGTTGTTAACACAACGTTTCGGCTGATATACCCTCCTAGGGCATACGGCGTAGTGGTTAAGAGCGCGGGCTACTAACCCCAAGTTTCCGAGTTTGATTCCAGGCAGTGACCTGAATAATAATAATAATAATAATAATAATAATAATAATAATAATAATAATAATAATAATAATAATAATAATAATAATAATCACTTGAACAAAACTGTACAAATCCAAATGTATGGTACCCTAGGCATAACACCTACATGAACTTCTAACTTGTTGTCTCTTGAGGTCTCTGGGTGAGACTTGGATCCAACTTGTACAAATGCAAAACAAAAGTCAAACATAAAATAATAATAATAATAATATCG
>NC_068998.1:46712726-46717726 GCF_001194135.2 Octopus bimaculoides
ACACACACACACACACACACACACACACACACACACACACACACACACACACACACACATCTTTTATAATTTGGATGGGACATTATGCCAATGATAACACCGGCAATAGTCGTAGATGTCCTATTTATCATTAATTGACTGATTAAGGCGGTGAGCTGGCAGAATCGTTAGCACACCGGGTAAAATGCTTAATGATATTCCGCCCGTCTTTATGATCTGAGTTCAAATTCTGACGAGTTCGACTTTGCGTTTCATCCTTTCGGGGCCGATAAATTAAGTACCAGTCAAGTACTGGGGTCGACGTGATCGACTTATTCCGTCACCACAAACTTCAGGCTTTGTGCTTATAGTAGAAAGGATCATTAATTGACTGATATGACGAAGTTTTGCGCTACACATCTGTAATCTTCTCACATGATTTTCCAGTGGGTGTATTTTGTTATACGGGTGTCTGGTATTGAAGTATATTTCTGGTGGCGAGAGCCAGAATGTATGAGTATGACTCAGTTGCTTTCTTGTATGTTGAATAAATGTAATTTGGTAATGCAATAATGCAATGTGGTTATCGTGCTGTGTGTAGACGTGAATGTGTGTTTCCATTTTCCTCATTTATATATATATATATATATATATATGCAAGTGCATGTGTATTTCTATCTGTGTATGTAGATATACATACATGCATACATACATACACACATATGCTAGCGCGCTCACACACGCACATATGTAGTTATTATCGTTTATAGCTTTATTCTGTCGTCTTTCATTACAGATAATGCCTTGTAGATATGTTTCTGTTGCAGCTTATCTGATTCCACGCTTGATATAACCATACTAAATAACTCCATCCATCCATCCATCCATCCATCCATCCATCCATCCATCTATCTATCTATCTATCTATCTATCTATCTATCTATCTATCTATCTATCGATCCATGTACGTTGAGCGTGCCCGTCGGCCTGTCTATCCACTAATACTTACGAATGTACATACATATTGCACAGATCCACGTTCTGCCCACCCCGTCTGTCTCTCTCACACACATATACACAAGCACATACATTAATATTGTAATGTAAGTATTATATAATAAAATATATTACACTTACTGCTAACAATATCTGGCATAGAAGTCAGTACGTTCTACAGACAGGATATACATATTTCTTATATATATTTGTTGATCGTGCACTCTGGGTTTTGCTCACTGCTGGGCTGCTTTCTACTATAGGATAGAATAAACTGTGTGTAGTTTCATTCTCATCACTTTCCCTCCTCCTTTACCTCACATCTTTCCCTTTTCTTTCTTTTCTTCTCTTTCTTGTCTCTCCCTAATTTCACAATCCTTCTGTCCCTACCTCTCTCTCCTCTTCTTCCACGTGACCGGTGTTCTACCAAGCCTGACCTTTCTTTGTTAGTTCGACTACCATCCGTGTAGCATCTCTTTTATTCCTTCCCATGACTTTCATCTCTTATGTTCCTACCGTAAGGCTTCCCTTCCACACACGTCAGCTTTTTTTGATATCGTCTTTAGTCGAAAGACACGTGTTGTTAAAGTCCTGTTGTTTGTATTTGTAATTCTGTACCATTTTCCCGTTTTTTCGTCCTTGTTCTCTTATATATTCGTTTGCTTTCTTCCAAAGAATCTAGCACTCTTAGCTTAGATTTTCTTCGGGCCGGCTTTATTGGAGCAGTCTCTGGTGTAACTTGCCGAAACTGCAACGACGATCTGGAACTCGACTGACGAAAGAAAGCTCCGAAAGATCCGTGCTTGTTTTTTTCCTGTCCTTTTTTTGTTGTCACTTGTTACGTTTATGAAAACGTACTCAATTTCTTCCTGGAATCGATAGCATAGCGATCTTCTATCTAGAGCAGTAGGAAATATATATGTATATATATATATATGTATATATATATATGTATATATATATATGTATATATATATATGCTTGTATGTATTTGTTGTTGTTGTTGTTGACAACATAAAAATTTATACTTTCGAGAGAACGTATAATAGTGTCTTTTGTAATAGTGGATCTCGAAGTACTAACACCTTAAATTCATCAATCCCCCTTTCCACCACCACCACCACCACCACCACCACCACCAGCATCATCACCGCCACAAGCATCAACAACATGAACACTATATCTATCGCTAGCATCGTCATCAGCGCTAACACCTCCACTATATCCATCATCTCCAACACCATCACCTCAACCGCCAACAATAATGGCAGTACTATACCCACCACAGCTTCTGCCTCCACAACCGCCGCCGGCTCCACCACCACCACCACCACCTAAAATAGACATCCTCCCGGTGAGGTAGAAATGTAAAAAGAAAATAATGACAGTTTGTGAGATATAATTTCCACCCGGGGTGGGGGAGAACTACCTCTGTTATCTCTGCTTATGGTGAGTGAATAGTAACGATAGTAGGGTAGATTGGGTAGATTCTCATACACACATACCCCACCGCCGCTGCATGTGCCGACATACAACCCCCGCCCATATATATATATAAACAAATAGTAAATGAGTATATGCATATATACGTACAGATGTATATGCACAGTTTTATATAAATACACACAAATATAAACACACACACACACATATATATATATATGTATATACACATACATATATATATGTGTATATATATATATGTATACACACACACATATATATGTATATATACATACAAATATACATACATAATAATACATACATAGTATAGAAATAAATATGTATGTATATTTACATGAATACATAAAAACATGCATACATTCTCACGTATATGTGTTTATATATACGTATGCAGGGGCGTATGTGTGTATGTACGCGCTTACAAGAATGTATATGTTTTTCATCATGTATGTATTTATCTGTCTATTAATCAACCGATACTTATAGAATATATATATGCATACACCCCACCCCACACACACAAACGCATATATATCTATATCTATCTATCTATCTATCTATCTCTCTCTCTCTCTCTCTCTCTATATATATATATATATATATATATATATATATACACACATACTCACGCACATAATATTCGGTTGATGCTTTTTACCATAAGTGTATCATTTACATATTCTGAGTAATCAGCCAGTCATATTCGTCTATAATCACCATTATTATCCTATTTGCCATCGTCACCGCCATCATCATCCTCATCACCACCACCACCATCTTATCAGCAAATATCTTAATAAACGTGCTATTAATGTAATCAAAATCACGATATCGAGTTACACTCGTTGACACATAGATTCACACATGCATACATACACACATATGCATTCACACATGTACACACGCACATCCTTGCATTCAAACACGTAGATTTACACCCACATACGCACTGACATGCGCAAATACAAACAGATATGCCTTCCCTTTTAAAAGTAGTGGAAAGTAGTTTTTCTAGCGAGCGACTTGTTTCTAGGTGCTGTATCATTTTAGTACCAGGAGTGCGTCTCAAGTACATTGGAGCCCGTGGGGGTGTATCTGTGATGAGATAAAAAAGCATTCCATTTGATAGTATAACCAATCTTTCTTTACTTCAAATACCACACAAGTGGGTAGAAACACAGCTGTGACTGTCCACTTGTCTGGATGTTTGAAATGCGATATGAATGTAAAGTCTTTGTATAAATAGACCCTCAGCCATACCTATATAACATTTTTCCATCACTGTTTAATTCGGTGTGGTTGAAGTGATCTCTGCTTCATGATTTTCCCGGGTCTTAACATATCACTAAATTTAATAGCAGGTGCCTACAAAACTTTCCATAAAGCCAATAAAACTTTAAGACACCAAAAACTTTTCCTGGAAACCTTATGTAAGTTTTAGAAACGCCATCCAATATTAACTTTAGGGTCTCCAATACATCCCATTCTAAACAGGCGAGTGGCTTAGTGGTTACGGTATCCAGTTCATGATCGTAAGGTCGAGAGTTCGATTTTCTGCGGTGCGTCGTCTCCTTGCGCAACACATTTTATTTCTCTAGTTCAGCCAGCTGTCAAAATTGAATAGTACCTGTAATTCAAAGGGCCAGCCTTGTCACATTCTGTGTCACCTCTGAATCTCCTTGAAGACTACGTTGAGGCACGCGTGTCTGTGGAGTGCTCAGCCAATTGCACGTTAATTTCAGGAACAGGTTGTTCCGTTGAACAGATTTACTGGAACCCTCGTCGTCGTATCCGGTGGAATGCCAATAAATATATTTTTGACAGGACAGCAACTAATAACAGGTTTCTAATAACCAGTGGCTTTAAGGAATAGAACCTAAATAGCCTCTCAAACCAAAATATCCAGAAAAATTATTTGGTTTAATCCACCTTTCTCCCTACATGCGTTTCGTATTTAGAATGTTCGATTTTGAATACAACACCCTATCGCCTCACATTATCACTCACCGTCAGGAAATCCTTGTGAACTAGTGATTGGTCTGTTAGAAACTTGTAACCAGCAATGATATTGTTATCCAATTGAGAGATTAATATAAATATTCCCCCAGAGGTTATAGAAGCCACACACATATTACACACGTTATTTACAAGTGAGTACACAACAAATGCTGTTATAAGTCTCTCATTGGGGCGGTGGATGAGAACAAGAAGATAACAATTGTTTAGATTGTAAGCAGCTTTGTGATAACGTACTTACCTCCTGTGGGTGGCTTATGTGCATGCCTGCATGCGCGCGAGCGTGTGTACCATTTCCCCCGGTGGAATAAGTAGTGAGATGAAGGGGGGAAGAGTGAAGAATGAAGACCACCACTACATGTTTTCTTTTCTCTGAGTAAACTTCACGTCTTCTGCTAAATAGCGCCAGGTAAGTAGAAGCACTAGCATCATAACTTCGTATTCTTTCTTTTTCCTCCTCTCTCTCTCCCTCGATCAAATATGGTAACTTTTGGGTTGTTGCCCTTTCCCAACATGTTATCTTTATCTCTCCAGTGCATATAAAA
>NC_068998.1:46719376-46720665 GCF_001194135.2 Octopus bimaculoides
AATAATAATAATAATAATAATAATAATAATAATAATAATAATAATGATAATAATATCGAATGTGGAATCTAAAAACAGAAACAATTCCTATCATAGTAGGTGCCTTAGGTATAATAAAAAAATATTCAGACAAATACATAACAAAAACACAGGACTTACAAATATATATAACATACAGAAAATTGCACTACTGGGTACTGCACACATCCTACGCAAAACACTTTCAGTACAGTAACCATAAGAGCACCACAGCAAACCACATCACATACCCAAGGCGCACAGAGCTGCGCTCAGTAGTGAAGTGAAAGCATGTTATAAAAACAAAACTACTGAACAATAATAATAATAATAATAATAACAACAACAACGGCAGTGGTTGGGCACAGAATCAGTACTGACAAGATGAATGAGTTGAAGAAGTCTTGATCAATAAATTACATTTGTTTCGTGTTGTGTATATTTATGTATGTGTCTATGAGCAGATGTATATATGTATATATGTATATATGTATATATGTATATATGTATATATGTATATATTTATGTCTGTAGGAATGTGTACATATGTATGTTGTGTTCGTGTGTATGTTTGTCTCTAACTGCATATATGTCTCTATGTCTCTATGTTCATGTCTGTATGTGTGTATGTATGTATGTATGTGTGCGTGTATGTGTGGGTATGAATGTCTCTAATAAACATTTTAATGGTTATTTTTTTTATGTAGCTCTCTTTTCTGATGACATGAATATATTTTTACGTTTTCTTCCCCAGATATTTTAATATGTCACAATTTATAACCAAAGTGGAAACGACATCTTTTTAACAGAGATGTGGAACAGTAAAAATATGCAGAACTTATCTCAACTTTAAAGTGTCACATTGATTTCGTTATCTACATTCCGGAGATGCAGCTTTGTATGTTGTTAGAAACCAACTCCTTCCTCAGAGGAAAAATTTAAATAATTGAAAGCAGAAGGCAACATACATACATAAATAGATAGATAGATAGATAGATACATACATACATACATACATACATGCATACATACGTATACATAGATATGTACATGCATACTGCATATATTTCTATATATTTCTATATAGCGTCTGAGGATGGTTTAGCTGGCTGAAACTTCGAAAGTAAATGTTACAGCCGTTTCCATTAGTTATTTTAGGGTCATTATTCACTGGCTGACTCAGTCAACTGAACTGTTGAGAAACATTGAACGAAATTTAAAGATACTCTAGTCAGAGTCATTTTGTTCTGGTTATAATCATATATATATAT
>NC_068998.1:46721481-46722989 GCF_001194135.2 Octopus bimaculoides
ATATGCATATATGGGTATTGGACATCACCAATGGGGCAAATAGCATGGAATACGTAAACAGACGAGTGACATATGGAAATACCACGAAAAAAATGGAAAACGGGACAAGTAAACACAGAAAAATGACCCTTCATCAGTTGTCGGCTGTCTATCCACTCCTCATTTGAGTAATCAACGACAACATGAGTCTTCAAAGACAGTTTGCTTCCATAAATTCAAAAATAAAATTTAGGATTTATGAAGGGTCAAAGTTGGGAACAAAAACAGGATACTGGAGACATAGAAGGAAACTGAACGAAAAGAAACATGGAGGGTCGTTAGACCAGAACGAGAGGAAAATAGTGAACGCTGGGAGAAATAATTTCTTTGAAAAGAGAAAACATAGAAGGGAGAGAAAAAATGTCCTGTCCTTTGAAAGTCTGTGCAAGAAGAGAAGGATGATCATGTGAGGAAAAGAAAGATGGACGATGGTCATGTGTGAGCAACGGGAGGGAGAAAAAGAGAAAGAGGGGGAAAGAAAAAGAGGCAGAGAAAAATAGAAAGCGGCGAAAGAGGGAGGAGAGAAAAGGGAATTAGAGGTAAAAAAGGTGAAGATAAACTTACTTAGAAATGGATGTATATATACATGTATGTATGTATGTATGTATGTATGTATTACTTAGAAATGGATGTATATATACATATATGTATGTATGTATGTATGTATGTATGTATTACTTAGAAATGGATGTATATATACATGTATGTATGTATGTATGTATGTATGTATGTATTACTTAGAAATGGATGTATATATACATGTATGTATGTATGTATGTATGTATGTATCTACAGTCAAACCTCGGTTATTTGAACATGAATTATGTAATAAAAACCTGAAATTGTTGTGATTATTTAATTTACCATAGTCTATACAAGATTTCGAATAATGGTGCTACAACATTTTTCTCATATATATTCGCAACGTTTTCTCTTATATCTACAACGGTTAATAATTCAATTGAACACGGAAGTATGTTCCATCAAAAGAGTTGGCCCTGGCCCTGTTATGACGCATGCGCCTCTTCTTTACAGATACGAAAATACCACATCTCGGTATGTCTATTAGTTTCGTCTCAGTTAACGACTTCCAAACATATCAAAGTAATTTTAAATACATAAATATTATCGACCGATTTAAAATGTTGACGTAAACAGAGGTGTCGGAATTCTCTCTGCGGCTTTGTTCCGAGTTTGTGTCTTGTTATAAGCGGCTGAGTTTATAGTCCTCATCGTAACTATCAATGGGAAGAGGACATCATTAATAAAGGACGTACAGGAAAAAAATACATGAAATTTTAGTGACTACATCGTAGTGAAGAGACATTAGATATTGTACACACACAAACGCACGCACGCATACACACACGCGCACACAAATACACACATACGCATATATATATATAGATGTGTGGGTGTATATATATATATATATATATATATATATATATATATATATATATATATAT
>NC_068998.1:46723539-46724247 GCF_001194135.2 Octopus bimaculoides
ATAAATCTAGATATACATATCTATCTATCTATCTATCTGTGTATATATATTTATATATATGTATATATATACATATATATATATATATATATATGTGTGTGTGTGTGTGTGTGTGTAATCTGCAAGTATTGCGTACATTGCTTGATTTAAATGTCTCAATAGTAATCTTGTGAAACTGGATTTACAAAACCCTAGAGGACGGACTGAATTTGGAAATAAGTACGAGTTACTAATAGAACTGTGTACGTATACAAAATATTGCCGAAAAATATTGGAGTTTAAAATGTAATTTAGACATACGTGCATATAAATTGTTGACGGAAGCTGGAGATACGGAATTTGCGGATGTGGAAGAGATGAAGAAAAGAAATGACGGAGGAATTAAAAGGCATCACTTTGCAAGAGTTCCAGCACTGTTTCGAATAGCAGAAAACGCTTCTGGACCGATGCTTTGCTTTAAATTGAGAATAATTTGAAGGCGGTAAAAATGTAAACATGTAAAACTAAATGAATAAAATAATATTGTATAATTCCAGTTTCCTTTGCAGCCCCCCCCCCGACTTCGTACATACATTCATACAAGCACATATACACACATACATACATATTTAGATAAATATATTCGTATAGCATAATGTAGTTGATGATGTATAACCTTTAAAGAAAGTTTTGGTTTTCGCTTGCAATACAAACGCTTTCTGTATCGGT
>NC_068998.1:46725004-46730675 GCF_001194135.2 Octopus bimaculoides
TATACTCTTTTACTCTTTTACTTGTTTCAGTCATTTGACTGCGGTCATATATATATATATATATATATATATATATATATAAGGAGTTCTTTTTGTAATTTTGCAGGTTCACTTAACAACTTTTGAAGACAGACTTCCTGCATAGAATGCTTTCAGCATAGAGACACGATACATCTTCCCGAATCATATTCACGTTCAATGTAACAAAGCCAGTCTTCTTAGTCAGAATCAACGAAATAGGCGCGTAGGTTAAAGACAGAGCGACAACACGGGTCATTACTACAATCCTTTAACGTATGCTTTATTTTCAAGAGTTGGCGATAAGAATTAGCTGTACTTATTGATTCCTTCTTATATATGATGTAAAGGAAAATCACATTTGTATTTGAGCGTAGGACCATTAGAGTAATCAATGCTTTATTAGTTTGTTTCATCTTAAAGACAACAGTTCGTTGTTACACGGACATGTTTGTAATGAATATAAGGAAAACAGGTCCTAACATTTAACACCGGAGATGACAATGTTTACAAACACTGGTATAAAGAACGTTTCCTCATCTATTCATCAACATCTCTACGTACTTATTACCAGTGCATACATACATACATACATACATATATACATACATCCATGCATACATGCATACATATATACATACATACACACATTCACACATACATACATACATATATCTACTTAAATATACATATATACATATACGTGCACACACATATATTTACATATATTTACACACACACACACACACATATACTCACACGAAGGTAATTGTGTTTGTACGTGTGTGCAAGCGAATATATATATATATATATGTGTGTGTGTGTGTGTGTGTGTGTGCGTGTGTGTGTGTGTGTATAATACATACAAGCATGCGTACATGTATATATATACATATGTGTATATAAGTATATATGTATATATATATATATATATATATATGTATACACACACGCACACACACACATACACACACACACACACACACACATATATATATATATATATACACATGCAGACAGACAAAGTGACATACGTTTTTTAAAGCGAACAAATGAACGAAGTGCACTTTACATTGTGTGAAGTGTAATCATATTTGTTCATCTGAAAGCCGTATGCAATCTCAGCTAATATAAGTTTATATACACTCTGCTTCTTATATTGAGTTACATGTCTGCTGTTCGTAAAACTAAACCTGCCCACCCACACACACAACACACACACACACACTCACACACAGAGGCTCTTTCTCACACACACACAAATACACACACGCGCGCACACAGACATTCGGTTTAATGAAACTACGCTTTGAAACGCAGAAAAATACTTGTATACATAAAGTAGAATATGTAACTATGGCTTTCATGCATTTGTAATTATTCATACAATTGGATTTGAGAAGTAGCGTGACAATATATAAGTACGAATATTTACAAATACATCAAAATATGAATAGTCAATAATACACCGAGATATGACTGGTAGCCGAAAAGTTTCTTAAAGAACGCATCATGCATTGAAAAATTGAGAGAGAGAGAGGGGGAGAGAGAGAAAGAAAGAGAGAGAGAAGAGAGATAGTGAAATAGAGAGAGAAAGTGAGAAGAATGGGTGTATCGAACCTTCAAGAATGATTAATGCAAGGTCACAACATTGAAAATTGAAAATTATTGAGGAAAAAGATTTCAACGAGTTTATATATGAGCAAATCATTGGTTGAAAAAACAAGTAAGAAATTCGATCAAGAAATAGCTCAAAATTTTAGTATTATTACCAAACTGTGAATCACATTGTTAATGGGATTGGTTGATGTTTTTGACAAGATAGAAGGGGCAGTTCACAGGAAAGTTCTGTAACATAGACGTGTAATTGTCAAAGAAATTGCAAATTCTGTGAATATGCTACCATATTGTATAAAAGTAATATTATATAAGAACTTTTGATAGAAGTGAAAAGTTGTAAGGAAGAAGCCAGTGATTTCAAAAGTTAATATGATCAAAAACATCAGTTGAGTTAAAGGATTCTGCAATACGAAGACAAGTTTTGGTCAATGATATGATAAAAATAGATTCTACCAATTTTCCATTTCAAAGTAAGTATATGCGCGTGGTTGAAGAAAACTGAAAGATGGGAGCAGAATTATGTGCGCTTACATATATATGTATTTATGCATAAATGTGTATGCAAACACACACACACACACTCACACACACACGCACACTCATGCACACACATGTACAATTACATTTAGGCAGAAATGTACACTTTAATGCATGTGTTTACAATCACGCGCATACACATACTTAGATATACACTATGCATACACACTTGTAGCTCCTAACATACTCTTACAAACAATCACATACACATGCGTACACATACACAAACATAAACATACATACACGCACACACGCACACACACACACACGTTCAGCATGATGAAAAAAAAATGCAGTAAAATTCCCAACAATAGTAACAAAAATAAAGCGAGCCAATAAAACAAGAAGTAAGGCCTTATCGATAATCAGTGTGACTAAAGATGGCGCTAATATCGATTATCGATAAATGGTCACCCATTGCCCTCGAACATTAACGGATTTCATTGTATTTCTCATTTTCCATGTTTGACGTCATATATGATATATCGTACCTCTACTTTGTAACGACCCCGTTGTTGTTCTTGTTGTTATTGTTTATTTCTTCCCGTCAACACTTATCTAGCAGGCCTTTCATCAGAGACAGCCAAACCGTGACCTTCCACTTTGACCCCAGAACCATAGCACTCGAACGCTTCGATCTTTTCTAAGATAGCGAAGTTTGATTTGAAGGAAATCTAACTGCTATTTCTAGCCGTTTACTGAGCCGCCATGTCAACCTAATCTTGAAGAAGCCTCTCACTTTCTCCTCATCTTTTTTGTTTTGCTTTTCACCGATATTTTCTTCTCCTTTCGTATGTCACCTTCACTTTCACTCACACGCTCCTCTCTTCCCCTGTTCTTTCCCCATACCTTCCGGATGAGACAATCATTTCAATGTCCCATTTGTCCCCTAAACACTTATCAAACATTGGTTTCCTATAAATATTATATAATGACATGCACAACATGCAGAAATCGATGAAATCCGAAGAAAGTACGCTTTTGCATAACAAAGCTATTCTGTAAGGGTGTCAGGTTCGTTAAGATAGCCTTGTCTTTTTGTATATGCTTTATTGGATATCGTTTCACTTTTACATTCGTTGATTCAACAATCACAATATATTGGTTTCATATAAATATTTTATATAACGTTATAACAAGACATGCTGTAATCATGCAATTATGCAATTATATAGCGCGAACAATGAAACACTAAATCTATAAGACAAAAAACGAGGTAAGAAAACAACAATAAGAACAACAACATTAGCAATGATAACAATAACAACAGAATGAACATCACAGCTTGTGTAATAAGGTATTTTGCAACCGTGTAATTTTTTTCTGTGTTTTGTCTTCTCTTGACGGTTTCTCTTCGATAGAACTGTTCAAATTTTCATCCGCCCTCGATGTATTTATAATACACTGCATTTGTATTAGTTTTATACAAATGTCATATATTAACATAAAAAATATGGAAGTATGGCCACCATTGCTGACTTACTTCAAGTTCAAAAAGGCTCAGTGTTCGTTGGGTGCCGTCTCCATGACATTGAGTACTCCAGGTCAAAGCTATATTCACCGAAGGCGAATGAAATTTCATCTTTAGATGTTAAGTATATATCATTACACACACCCACGTGCGTGCGCGCGCACAAGCTGCATATATGAGAGATAAGGATAAAAGCATGTTTGTATCATAGTTCCTACGTGCATTTCACCTATCTATCTATCTATCTATCTATCTATCTATCTATCTATCTATCTATCTATCTACCTACGTATGTATGTATGTATCATTTTCTTTATTACCCACAAGGGGTAATATATGTATGTTTGTATGTGTGTATATATATACGACGGGCTTCTTTCAGTTTCCGTCTACCAAATCCACTCACAAGGCTTTGGTCGGCCCGAAGCTATAGTAGAAGACACTTGCCCAAGGTGCCATGTAGTAGGACTGAGCCCGGAACCCTGTGGTTGGTAAGCAAGCTACTTACCACATCCATCCATCTATCTAGTTTCTGTGCCCACTTCTCCTGGTAGGGACATGAGGTTAGAGTCCTCAGGCACCTCCTCCTCATTGTCGAATCAGAAACAACTATTATTTGTCTTCCCGGCTGGATTCTCAAGTTTGACCAGCTAAAACACTGCGTATTATCCGGTTCTTGGTCTACCCTTAGATCTCCCGGTGGTTGACTATGCTTGAAGAATTCGTAATGCGATTCTTACTTGCGACGTTTTAATCTCATGTTCGTAGTACGGAGAACTGTAACCCTTCAATGCGGAGAGGTAGTGGCTCGGCCAGGAGACATTCACTGATCTCAGACGTACGCACCGTGTCGAATAACGGGAGGCAGAAGGCTGAATTGGATGCTACAACTGGAGGTACTGACACAGCAATGCCCCAGCTACAGCATTTGATCTTCAGAAGAGGAGAGGTTAGTAAAAACGAAAAGAAGAAAAGAGAGAAAAAGAGAAAAGTCTAACACGTTATCTTCAATCCAGTATTCGTGAATGTTAAGCAATGGCCGAAAGAATACGATCGCGAATGTAAGCGGTAGGAATAGAATATACAGATGTATTGTATAATGCTATTCATAAAATATATCCTATTATTATATAATGTTATACATAAGATACAGCCTATGCTTAATGCTATAGAAATCGTAGGTAAGAGAGAAGTAAAGCGCAGAGACAAGCTGCGACATGAAATGAGAAATACAACCAGTCTTTAACGAGGTACAATATTTATAACTGCTATCAGCTTTTGTCTGGGAAATGTTTTCTTTAGAAAATAAAACACAGCGGTTTTGTGCAATACATGGATTTGATGGAGTTGTACTTGATCATTGATATCATCCTCAATGTCTTAGGTACCTGTGGACAAGGAAAAAAAAAGCATCATCATCATCATCGTCGTCATCTTCATCGTTGTCGTCGTCGTTGTTGTCATTGTCGTTGTCATCAACGCCGTCCTTGTCGTCACCACCACCACCACCACCACCACCACCATCATCATCATCATCATCATCATCATCATCATCATTATTATTATTATTATTATTATTATTATTATTATTATTATTATTATTATTATTATTATTATTATTATTACTAAAGCAGCGAGTTGGTAGAACCGTTAGCATGCCGGGCAAAATGCATAGCACCATTTCTCTCGTCCTTACGTTCTGAGTTCAAATTCCGCTGAGGTCTACTTTGCCTTTCATCCTTTCGGGGTCGATGAAATAAGTACCAGTTGAACACTAAGTTCGATATCTCTACTTTACAAATTTATCATGTTTTCTCAACCATACTGTAGTATATTCAAATTACTTATGTGTACGTGTGTGTGTATATATATATATATATATATATATATCATCATAAATATAAGGGATTAGCAATTGAGTTGCTTCTCCAACATACTGAAAATTCAGAAACAGCAGTCAAAGAACTACTGATTCTAAACTACAAATTTTTCTCTAAAATGGATGGCGATATCTATGGCACACAT
>NC_068998.1:46731444-46734908 GCF_001194135.2 Octopus bimaculoides
TGTGTGTGTGTGTGTGTGTGTGTGATTGTGTGTGAGTATGCACGAATGTGGTTCGAATGTACGTCTGGACATATACACGGGCACACACATATACATATATTATTTCTTAGCTATAACCAATAAGACCTCCCACTGTCATTTCCCAAAGCACTGACGTTAACGATTATTGATATAGATGACACAAATCAGAATAGATGCGTGAGTCGAAATTGAATTTACACCGATATAATCACCGCCTTTTCCTTGACCAACTTGTTCCATTTTCTCAGCATTTTTCTGATTCCATGACATACCATTCTCTACGGAAAGGTAATAATAATTTCTTTCAATCTTAACTGTCCTTCAACACGTTCTCAACAATATTGATTTATTTAGAACAGTAATGCAGACGTCAATACGTGTTGTATAAGTTGTTCCACAGTATGGTGGCGTGACTCAGTAGAGCATATAGAAAATATGAGTTGAATTATGATATGGGGTTTGTGAGTGTGTAATATATGCGTAGAACATATGTCGTCTGGATTGACTTGCGGCTAAAAAGGCAAACGGGACGGACGACAACAGCGTATTTCATGATTGCCACTTACAAATCAGGGCAGTGCTCATGGAATTTGGACTAGCTGTGTGGTAAGTAGCTTGCTTACGAAGCACATGGCTCCGGGTTCAGTCCCACAGCGTAGCATCTTGGGCAAGTGTCTTCTACTATAGCCTCGGACCGACCAAAGCCTTGAGAGTGGATTTGGTAGACGGAAACTGAAAGAAGCCCGTCGTATATATATATATATATATATATATATATATATATATATATATATATATATATATGTATGTATGTGTGTGTATATGTTTGTGTGTCTGTGTTTGTCCCCCCAACATCGCTTGACAACTGATGCTGAGATCAAATTCCGTAAGTATCCGGACTGTTGCCATAGTAACGAAACTAAAGCACGCAGATTAAAGACGCTTAGGACGGATTGACCTTAAACTCTAGTGTGCATGCGCACTACGTTTTAACGTTCTAGCTCACTTCCATTGGTTACAGCCGTGCTTGGAAGGAACGTGTGTAGTATGTGATCGCCGCATTGAACATGACAGAGGAACTTTAGCAGAGAATCTGCATCAAATTTTGCCAAAAGCTTGGCGATACCTGCTCAGAGGCTCAGAGGCCCAGAGGCCCAGAGGCTCAGAGGCCCAGAGGTCCAGAGGCTCAGAGGCCCAGAGGCCCAGAGGCTCAGAGGCCCAGAGGCTCAGAGGCCCAGAGGCTCAGAGGCCCAGAGGCTCAGAGGCCTACGCAAAATTTTCAAAAAGTTTTCGTCGTTCTCGACACAAGGAGATCTTGTGCAACTGAAACCCGAGAGTCTTTTTAGTTAGCTGAAAGCAGTTTTGGCACAAACTTGGCAGACAGGCTTCTCATACCTAAATCTTCAGCGATAATGGACTGAACTGAACCGTAACTAATATGTACATCCTCTGATAACTCACGGATGCAATGTTTTTCTCAGTTCTGCTGGTTGCGGGTCTCCCAGAACGTTCGTCAATATCGACATTTTTTCGGCCATCTTGGAAACGTCTGAACCACTCGTACACTTGTGTGCGGCTCATACACTCCTCTCCATACTCTTTCTGCAACTTTGCGTAGGCCTCTGAGCAGGTGTCACCATGTCCCTTCCAAGCACTGCTGTAAACAGCGGAAGTGGGCTAGAACGTTAAAATTTAGTGCGCATGCTCAGAAGAATTCAATTTCAATTTATGTCCAGCGGCTTTACGCTGCGTGCTCTAGCTTCGTTACTATGACAACAGTCCGGATTACTTATTGATCAGACCTCGTATATAAACATGCATACACACACTCGCGCGGGAACACGCACACGAAAACACACACATACATACACACAAGGTATGTATGTATGTATGTATGTATGTATGTATGTATGTATGTATGTATGTATGTATGTAAGACTGAAAAAAAAAATGATTGAAAAATATTTTCTGTAATTAAATTACGCGAAAGTTCAAACGTAGAAACATTTTATTAGCGTCAAATATTCATGGATATCACTCTTATCACAGACTACACACACGCTTATATATGTATATATATATGTGTATATATATATATATATATATATATATATATATATACATATACATACATATATATGCACACACATATACGTACGTCTGAAGGGGATCTCATGATATATACGGATAATAACTTGATACTATAATTGGTTTAGTAACCAATCAAAAAATTGTTTTTTTTTTTTCATGAAACCAATTTTGATGTTTGTGTTGTTGCTGTTGTTGTCAATGTTGTTGATGAGGATAATGATGATGGTAATAATGATGATGACAACGACGACGACGACGATGATGATGATGGTGATGATGATTGATGATGATGACGATGATGATGATGCTTGCGATGGTGATGTTCTTGTCTGTATTTACCGTTGATATTTTGAATCGAATATATTTCCTGTTCTTGTCATTGCTACTGTTATTACTCTTTTACTCTTTTACTTGTTTCAGTCATTTGACTGCGACCACGCTGGAGCACCGCCTTTTTTAGTCGAGTATATCGACCCCAGGACTTATTCTTTGTAAGCCTAGTACTTATTCTATCGGTTCTTTTGCCGAACCGCTAAGTTGAAAATAGTAGTCAAGTCTTTCTCAAACTACAGGGTGTCCACAAAGTCTGGGTACATGGGGAATTAACACATACTTTAAGGAATTATTATTTCTTATATTTAATTGTTTATGTTAGGATTTTATTTACTCCATGTACCCAGACTTTGTGGATACCCTGTACATCCTATCGTCTCAAAATGAAAGTCAGATTATAGGTGATGTAGTGCTAAGAAGCAACCACATTATCCAAACCTCACATAATATTTGGTCAGTCACTCCAGCCATTCCCGCACTCTACTGCTTTCTCAACTGATAATTGGAAATGTCGAGATAATACTTTTCCGAAAAATCTCAACAAAAAACATCAACATAGACGTTTTAACATTCGCAACAGCAGCAACAACAACAAAAGCAACAATAACTAATATAACAAAATCGGTAATAGAGGCATCAAACATAGCAACAACAACAGTGACAACTGCAACAATAACAACTATGAACTAAGGTTTCCCCTCCAAACACACACACACATGCACACAGAGTCGCACACAGAGTCGCACACAGAGTCGCACACAGATACGTACAAATAGAACGTCCCCTCCCCTAACATTCTAAACCCAATTAAATTCGGAATAGAATGGGGCGGGGGGAAGCTGAATATAATTATTCATCAAAGAACATGTTGGACATTTTTCAGCTGTGAATTCTGACCATTTTCTAAAGAGACAATTTCTTCAGCTTCTGAAGGAACAAACCACAAGACATCGCCTTAATAATCAATATTGACAGATAACAGGACATTTTCGTGGAGGTGATGATGGTGGGGGTGGGGG
>NC_068998.1:46735018-46736546 GCF_001194135.2 Octopus bimaculoides
GGTTTTGTTGGTGGTTATAGTGGTGGTGAAGGTGGTGGTGGCGATGGAGGTGTTGGTGGTAGTGGTGATGGTGGTGGTAGTAATAGTGGTGATTGGGGTAGTGGTTATAGTGGTGGTGGTGGTAGTGGTGGTGGTGGTGGTGAAGGTGGTGGTGGTGATGGTGGTGTTGGTTGTAGTGGTGATGGTGGTGGTTTTGTTGGTGGTTATAGTGGTGGTGAAGGTGGTGGTGGCGATGGAGGTGTTGGTGGTAGTGGTGATGGTGGTGGTTGTGTTGGTGGTGGTAACAGTAGAGGTGATGATAGGGGTAGTGTTTGTGGGGGGTCCTATTGGACAGGACCGTACACACACACACACACACACATATATATATATATGATGAGTTTCTTTCAATTTTTCTGTCTACCAGATTCAATCACAAAGCTTTGGTCAGCCTGAGGCTGTACTAGAAGACACTTGCTCAAGGTGCCACGCAGTGGGGCTGAACCCGGAACCATGTGGTTGGGAAGCAAGCTACTTACCATACAGCTACGCTGGCGCCTGTACAGGAGTTTATTTTTTAATTTTATTTAGTAATCAAGGATTAAAAAAATAAAAAGTGATCTGCCTCAGTAAACTTGCCGAGATACGAGAACCGCGGAAGCAACCAAGCAAACAGATTGGACAAAATCAGACTTCCACATAATTTTATGTATATCTGGCCGGACAAACTAGTTTAATGGTGATGGTGGCGGGTGGGATAACCGTGGTAGAATTGGTGGCAGCTGTGTACAAAATATTGCCAGACACCATAATATATCTCCATGGAAAGTATTCATAATCGCAGACAAATATTATTTTCGTTTCGATTCTATTCAAAACTACCGTTATCTTTCCTTTTCATTCATCTCCAATGTCAATATTACAATTGTCTATAGAAACGGCAAGTTCAATTATTTTTGAAGAGGAATGAATTTCGGACTCGCAGTCATACAGTTCTCTTTCTTAGATCTTTGACTTAATATGGAAGCAGCAGACCAATTTTGTTGCGTTTCCAATGTCAATGATATTATTGGGAAGAATTTTTGTTTTCTAAACGGAATATTTTAGATGTCTCGTTGCCTCTGTGTGTATATATGTGCATGAGCGTGTGCGTGTGTGTGTGTGTTTGTGTATGGGTGTGTATGTGTATGTGTGTGTTTTTTGTGTGTCCAACTGTCTATGTGTATCTCAATCTGTGTGTCTATGTTTTTCACTGTAAGTGTATGCGTGTGTCTATATATATGTAATCTATGCATCGTGATGTATGCCTCATTGTTTTTCTCTGTGTGTGTATGTGTGTGTGTGTGTGTGTGTGTGTGTGTGTGTGAATGTGTATGTGTGTGCGCGCACGTCTATGTGTTCATGTGTTTGCGTGTGTGTATGTTCTGTTTCTCACTGCGTATGTTTTTATCTGTGTATCACGATGTATAGTCTTATTATTCTCTCTCCGTCCCCCTCTCTCTCTGTGTCCCCCTCTCTCTCTGTGTCCCCCTCTCTGTGTGTCCCCCTC
>NC_068998.1:46736915-46737595 GCF_001194135.2 Octopus bimaculoides
ATCAGCGTATCTGTGCGTATTTCTATTTGCTTATATATTCCAGCGTGTACGTGTGTAAGAGAATGTCTATGTTCGTCTGCCTGCCTGTCTACCTGTCTGCCTGCCTGTCTGCCCGTCAGTCTGCCTGCCTGTCACCACGTGAAGGAGGTATTATTAGGCATCTTGTACAGATCTGAGATAAAATGAGATTATCCTAATTGAAGCTCTACGAGCATGTGAGTGACTGTGTGTGTGTGTGTTTGTGTATGTGTGAAAGTTAGTGTGAGTATGTATGTTTGTCTTACGCGTGTGTGTGTGTGTTGTGTGCGTGCATATGTATTCGTATGTGCATGTGTGTGTGTATGCTGCGTGTATGCGCATTTGTGAGTATGCGTGTGTATGAATGTATGTTCACATACATTTATATAACATATTTATATATATTTATATGTGTGTGTATATGTATGTATCTATATATGTGTGTATGTATATATATATATGTGTGTGAATATGTGTATGCATGTGTGTAAACATATAATTTGTATAGTTGTATTTTCATGTGTATGTGTGTGTATGCCTGAGCATATGTATGCACATGTATATGAGAATGTATGTTCATGAGCATATATATAGTTATGTATATACGTTTGTATGTATGCGCAGTTGTGCGTTCATGTATGTATATATATATATATATATAT
>NC_068998.1:46738838-46739275 GCF_001194135.2 Octopus bimaculoides
TGCTTCCACCACTTTCTTAACTAACTCATCAACAACCTCTAACTATCACCCTCGTACTAACAATACCTCACTCTCACCCACCCCTTATCTCTCTAATATACCCCCCCCCCACGCCTCTGTACCCCACAATTAAACAATGCACCATATAACATCATCAAATATTAAATTTTGACAGTGTGTGTGTGTGTCTGCTTAAGTGTGTGTTCGACTGAGTAAGAATCTGGGAATGTGTGTGTGTGTGTGTGTTTGTGTGTGTGTAAGAATATGTGCGCTTGTTTGTGTAAATACATGCGAATGTGTGTGTTTATGTATGCGTGTGTCAGTGACTGTTTAAGAATGTGCGAATGAGTTTGTGTGTGTGTGTGTGTATTTATGTATGTGTGCAAGTGGTGTGTCTGTGTAAGATCATGTGGACGTGTGTGTGTGTGTGTGTGTGT
>NC_068998.1:46740477-46744412 GCF_001194135.2 Octopus bimaculoides
TTATGTATGTGTGCAAGTGGTGTGTCTGTGTAAGATCATGTGGACGTGTGTGTGTGTGTGTGTGTGTGTGCGTGCGTGTAAGAATGTGTGTGCTTGCTTGTGTAAGTACATGTGAATGTGTGTGTGTTTATGTATGTGTATGCGCATGTCTATGTAAGAAAGTGTGAATGCATGTATGTGGTTCAGCATGTGTAAAGAATGTTTATGTGTGTGTGTATGTATGTTTGTGTGTCTGTGTGTGTGCGGCGCTATTAGTATATGTAAATATGTGTGAGTATGTATGTGTGAGTATGTATGTGTGTGTATGTGTATGTGTCATATCGTATATTTGAATGTATGTGTGCGTGAGAGAGAGAGAGAGAGAGAGAGAGAGAGAGAGAGAGAGAGAGAGATCTTTTGTGTGTGTATGCGGCTGTTATATGTGAATGCATGGGGTATGTATATGTGTACGTGTAATATGTCTATATGTGTGTATGCGTATGCGAGCGTGCCTGTATATATGAATATATGTGTGTGCCTGCATCTTTGTGTGTGTGCAGTGTCAGTATGTTTGCGTGCTTGTGTGTGTCTGTGTGTCTGTGTGTCTGTGTGCTCGTGTGTGCGTGTATCGATAATTCATTTTCAATTTAATTCAATAATAAATTACTTGATAATAAAATTTATAACCAGGTGGAAAGTGATAATATGTTATTAACAGCGACACAATAAACTCCATAATGTGTGTAACCATAGAGACGGCAAGGGAGATAACCCACATATAACTCGTGTCACACCTGCCACAGGGGAATAATGAACTAAAACAACCCTCGTTTCTCTCCTTATCTTGGTTTTCTAACCGTGTTATTATTGTTGTTGTTATTGCTGTTAATATTGTTATTGTTATTGTCAATATTATTGCTGTCATTGTCGTTGTTGAGGTTTATATTGTCCGTTATTGTTTTTGTTGTTATTGTCGTTGTTGTTGATGTTAATGTTCCTGTCGTGGTTGCTACGGCTGTTGTTTTCGTTGTTGTTATTGATACTTTGTTGATACTGTTTTGCTGTTGCTGTCATAGTTGTGTCGTCGTTGTTGCTATCGTTGTTGTTATTGTTATCAACAGCGTACTGGCAGAATCGTTACAACGCCAGAGAAAATGCTCTATGGTAGTTTGTCAGTCTTTACATTCTGAGTTCAAATTCCACCGAAGTCGACTTTGCATTTCATCCTTTTAGAATCGAAAAATCAAGTACCAGTTAAACACCGTGGTCGATGTAACCGACTTGCTCCTTCCCTCAAAATTTTAAGTCTTCTGCCTATAGTAGAAACGATTGTTTAGTTGGTGGTTAATGTGTGTTGGTACTATATCATTTAGTCGATACCATATATATATATATATATATATATATATATATAAATGATTGCACATTTTACTGTTCGGTTGGTTACATATTCCGAGTTTTAGTTCCGAATGTAGTTTTGTCACTATCATTAAAAAACGTGTTTTTCACTTTTAAAGAGCGAAATGTTTTTTCCATGACCTTTTTCATTTTTTGATCAAGAAGTAATATAAACAGATTTTGAAGAGTGTTTCCCAGAACTTTCATATTTTGGGGCTTAAGAGTTACTATAGACGTTTTAAAATCGTTGATTTTGCTTTGCGAATTACCTGAATATCGATTTGCTTTACTCTTAAATTGCCAGATTAATTTAATTCAAAGAACATTTTCTACTGATAAGTATTTTCATAATTTCTACCACATTATAATCTTGGAGAGAATTCGTTTCGCTAAATTATATGGAATGTTATCTAGAATAAATTTCGGTTGGCATAATATAAACAGATGTCGTGGTTCTGTAGATTTCTAATCTTCATTTCTTTTATCACCTGTATATCCGAGAAAAAGAAGTTGTTACCGTATCCTACAATAAAGTGGTTGTGAAGGGTTATTCTGCTTTTGAGATTCTTATCAAATTTGATCAGCTGATCAAGATTTTCCTTCCTCAATCAATCACTCAGGAATCTCTTCTAATTTTCTTTCAACTAATCGCTTCAAATATTTCCAAATACATGTGACGATTGTTCACAGAATTCATGGTATTCCTAAAGTTACGCCGGCTTACGCGAACCTGGTGGATTCGATTAAGCTACCTGAACTTAACGGCCCATTGCAGTATCTAATTTTTATCAAGCCTTATATAAAGTAATCACTTTCTCAAATAAATTGAAGCCCATCTGCAATAATTAACATCAATATAGTCTGGTAATTCATAAGTAAATGAATCATGCCGATATTTGATATCTTTGATTTACGTGGAAATACTTGAATTTCATCGTGTTTAATATAAGTATTTTCCTTTACCTTATTTGGCAGATGGTGGAGGATATCACGATCGTCTGTTACGAGACTCATTATGCGTGACGTAATACGTCTAGAAAATTAATTATGTAATATGTCTCTCATAAGTGGCTTGCCGTAATGAATTTCAATTTTAAATTTTTCGGGAAATAGAAATAGTTCTCGCCCTGTTGCAGGATTCAAAGATCAATTTGCTTCTGTGTATTATTTGTTAATCCACAGAATACCCTCATTTATATTTAAAATTCGTAAGGTAATCCAGGTTTTGTACCTTCCAAAGATTTTTTAATAATAAATACGGTAAACCTACCTTATTAATCTTCTGGTTGCAGTTAATGTCAGAGTTGTTGTTGTTGTTATTATCATTAAGCTATTACATGCTAATTAGATTAGCAGGAATTTTATGTCGAGGTTTGGCAACAAGTCTCCTCAAATCTCAAGGATTCTTGTAGAATATAGGACGGTACTTTACAACCGGACGACAATCAGAGTTTCAATTCAAGTCCTTTTCAGTCTCATAAGTAGCATTTTGGATTTTGAGTCAAGTGCACCAATTACCCTAGGAATAATCGTTGTCTTAGAGCGTCAGGCTCACAATCATAAGGTAGTGAGTTCGATTCCCGGAGTGGGCTGGGTGTTGTGCTCTTGAGCAAGACACTTTATTTCACGTTGCTCCGGTTCACTCAGCTATAAGAAATGAGTTGCAACGTCACTGATGCCAAGCAGTATTGGACTTTACCTTTCCTTTAGATAATATCGGTGGCGTGGAGAGGGGAGGCTGGCATGCATGGATGACTGCTGGTCTTCCATAAACAACTTTGCCCGGACTTGTGCCTCGGAAGGTAACTTTCTAGGCACAATCCCTTGGTCAGTATTCTGACCCAATCCTGATATTTCTCCTTTTCTTTTCTCAACTTCTTTGACATCGACTCTGCTATCATAAGAAATTGCTCTCTATAATCACATCTCCTTTTCTTGCTTCAATAATATTATTATTATTATTCGGTTGAGATCAATTTGACCTTCATCCTTTCGAGGTCAATAAAGTCCCAGTCAATTACTGGAGTCGCTGATACCGGCTAATATCCTCTCTTCAAGACTGTTGGCTTTGTGTCCATTGAAGAAAGGATCATTATTATTATTATTATTATAGCAATATTAATAATAATAACAACAACAACAACAACAATATTAATGATTGTTGTTGTTGCTGTTTGTTTGTTATTCTGCCTCCAGAATCACGTGATCTGTATTGTTACTCGACTTAAACCGACAGCGAAGGTACATCTCCTGTAAACAAAACTGTAGTCCCGTGGGAGGTATCTACTCCCACTTCACCCCCATCGTACCACCCCACCCCTTCCATCTGTACATCACGGGACTTGAGCCTCCCCCCTTCTCCTCACCCTCATCCTTTCTGGCATCAGTACAGCATCATTTTTACAATCAAAGATGGAGTTGGCATAAACAATTATAATGTGATTAATATGGAGTAGGTGAGTGGCTTGAAGGTGGGGGTGGGGGCTGGGGGAGGGAGAGATGTATTTGTGTATAACAGTTGCTGCGTGTATGTTAATGTGTATGTTAATGTGTATGTT
>NC_068998.1:46744942-46745614 GCF_001194135.2 Octopus bimaculoides
AACCATTTATCATCATAAATATACAGGGATTAGCATTGAGTTGCTTCTCCAACATACTGAAAATTTAGAAATAGCAGTCAAAGAACTACTGATTCTAAACTACAAATTTTTCTCTAAACGGATGGCGATATTTATGGTACACATAGAACAAAAAACCGGAGGGAAAAGCAAAAACAAACCTGCCTTTAGTTAATTTGATACGACGTTTCACGGTTAAGAGTATGAAATTACTCTATTCCGAATCTTCAGCCCAATATTCTGATAAATTTGGAAGTGTCTCTAAAAAATTCACGGTAATTTTTGGCCATGCGACACCAAAATCCAACGAGAGGAAAGAGAGAGAGAAAGAGAGAGAGGGAGAGTTATTAGTGAAGGATAATCAATCCGCGCAAAATGCTTTACAAGCTCCCTGTAAATACATCAGGCAAACAATATTTTTTAGATTAGTCAAGGACTCCATGTTGTCTTGTGGCATGGTCAGAGGTTATAGTTTATCACCATTGTATGTTGTAAATCCGTGGTCGCATTCTCAGTTCAGCAGGTCCTTTACACAGAGTTATATACAAGACAAGGTATACATAAGGGTCATTATTGTGATAAATTTGACTTACAGCTGTTTCTGGTAGTCATTATAGGTTCGTTATTCACTGGTTTATATATATATATATATAT
>NC_068998.1:46746290-46747672 GCF_001194135.2 Octopus bimaculoides
TATATATATATATATGTACACACATACGTATATAAATGTGTGTATTTGTTTGTATGCGTGTGTGTGTGCGCGCGCATAGTATTCAGTAAGCTCGAACCTAAATCAGGTGAAACAATAATGAAGCAGAATTTGGTCACTGATGTGTAGTTGTGTGGAATCTCTAAACGATACAAACTGCGCACTTTTGACCGTACATTTTCTTCTCTTTCAACTGCCACTATCTTTAACAACAACCATATTACATTTATCTTGTATTGTGTATAGATACCTAACTTCCTTTCAATCACGAGACGTAATGAAAACGTAAAACGTCTTGTGATCGGTCATACTAAAAGAGCATATACAAGGAAGAACAAAATTGCACTAAGACCAGTATTGATTTTTCAAATTTATTTTCGCCTCCTTGGCAGATTTCCATATATTTATGGTGAATATCGTGTAGTTAATTTGGGGGCCTTACTTTTATAGAATCTCAAAAAATATCTTTGTACTATTCATTTACGAATCTTAAATTTTGTTTTCAATTTCTGCCGATACTTGATATTGTTTTCTTGTATAATACTTATTTCTTATTTTTATTATTTTTGCAATAATTGTTATTGTTATTGTTGCAATAATTGTTATTGTTGTTGTTGTTCTTCGACGAACAGTTGTTGTCGCATGTAAGAGAAACCCAACTATCAAACAAGTCCATCATGGGGGTCAGTCCACCACCCACTATTAACAAAGCAGGGCAAGCGGTATTCCCCTGTCCTGTGGCTATGGTAGAAAAAAAAAGGGCTGAATAGAAGACGAGGCTGAAAGGATTGAGGGTAAACAAACTTCTGCTTCGGAAACGCCCTCATCCAATTTTTTACGGTTCTATTTGGAAAGGAAAATAAGAGCGGAGAAGGAATTGCTCTCTTCCAGAAAATTTGTGAATAAATAAGTGACTGTGACAAAAATGGTTAGGGTAAATGGCTCTACTCTAAGTATGCGCCTGTAGATTGAAGATTAGCAGTTGTGCGAGAGCTCGTACCTTTGGTGGTCAGGGTAATCCTAGATCTGTGGCTTCCTTGATTGACCCTATATTATTATTATCATTATTATTATTATCATTATTATTATTATTGTTCAGGCAGCGAGCTGGCAGAATGCTTAGCAGCATTTCGTCCGTCTTTTACGTTCTGAGTTCAAATTCCGCCGAGGTTGATTTTGTCTTTCATCCTTTCGGGTCGATAGATTAAGTACCAGTTAAGCATTGGTGTCGATGTAATCGACTGGTTCCCTCCCCAAAAATTTCACGCCTTGTGCCTTTAGTAGAAAGGATTATTATTATTATTATTATTATTATTATTATTATTATTATTATTATTATTATTATTATTATTATTATTATTATT
>NC_068998.1:46748103-46748921 GCF_001194135.2 Octopus bimaculoides
TATATATATATATATATATATATATATGTATATGTATATACACTTCTGTGTGTATGTATATAACTATGTGTGTTTGCGTTTTCGTATTCGTTTATGTCATCGTAACTTAGCGGTTGGTTCGACCAAAGGACTCGATAGAATAAGTATGAGACGTAGAAATTCGTACAGGGGTTGATTTGTTCGAGAAAAATCCTTCAAGACGGAACTCCAGCAAGGCCGCAGTCGAATGACTGAAACAAGTTTATGAAAGATACGTGCATTGTGTCAGACTTTCTTTAAAAAAACAAAGCCCAGGAAGGATCTTATTTCTGGTGAGTGACACCATAATCGCGTGAGCAGATATACCACCAAATCAATAAAAGTCTATAAATGCATGAAGATAGAGTTTCCGCTAGATATAAAAGATCTATCGTAGATGAATAGCATTCAGATTCTACGCCATTAAAAATACTGTGCATAAAGGAATTAACAGAAAGGATACAACAAGCACTGCACAATAAATAATCCAGAAATAATTTAGTGGACCAAACTATAGAACAATTGTGAAACATATTGAATAGACACACCGACAGATACGACAGCTTGTTAAAACAACAAACTGCATATAAAATGTATACGACTTTAACTAAGACGTACTTTGTCTATAGAACAAGTGAATGCGGTCGGATAAAAGTAAGACAAAAAGCAAACTCTTCAAACAGAATAGCCACAAGCCTTATATTCAATTATAAACAAGGTTTAATAATTTATTACAAAAATACAGCTAGGCATATTCATACATGCATGCATATATATATATATATATATATATATATATA
>NC_068998.1:46750109-46752309 GCF_001194135.2 Octopus bimaculoides
TATATATATATATATATATATATATATATGTGTCTTTTATCTTATATATATATATATATATATATATATATATATGTGTGTGTCTTTTATCTTATATATATATATATATATATATGTCTTTTATCTTATATATATATATATATATATATAAGCACATTTAAGGAGGGTAATGTGCGTGTATGTAATGTGTTTAACTTCTTTTCTTGGTTTTAGTCATTTGTCTGCGGTCATACTGGAGCATGATCTTCAAGAGTTTAATCGATTATGCCTCGGACCGTTACTAATCTTAATTATGTCAGTTTGCTACTTACTCTATCCAATTGTAGCTGTTTAACTTTATCTTTCCAACATGCTAGTTGCCACTGACACTATTACCAACCGCTTCTTTTTGCCTGTACTCTAAACCCCATTAAATATTCTGAATACTTGTATCAGAAGACTTGGTGAACTAACAAAATGGCGTCCTTCTTGATGAACAAAGACAGCTTGGATACTAAAATGTAACCAAATTGCTCTAATATTTCATTGGTCAATTTTTATGGAGAAGATAGCGTTACAGGATAAATTTCGGTGAAGATGATCTAGAACATAAAAGCGCACACATACCACACATACATACACCACACACACCTATACACATATACACACATACAAACATGGAAAAAATTAAAAACACATGCATGTATATACACATTCACGTATTTATATACATATACATACAGGCACGCACGCACACACACACACACATACGATGGGGTGCTGAAAAGTTCCTGGCTTTGAGTAAAAGAAAATCCAAGAGGATCAGTTAATATTATTTTATCCAACATATTCCCACTCAAATACCCACAGCGGTCCTTCGGTTTTTCTAAGCTTTGTAAAAGAAATCGGAAGTTTCGGTCTCTAACCAGGCCTTTCACGACATCCTTAAAGCCAAGAACTATTCAGATATACATAGATGCGCACGTACACGATGCTACAATTAAATTTCGAGCCATGCTATCGATTCATTATTCTCTGAATGTGCTACAAATGTGACTTCTCAGCCTTGCTAGGAAACTACACTCTCTTGCACATTTGTGGCAATGAGGGATACCTCTTGCAGTAGATGTTCAGAGTACTTACCATCCATACTGGTTTCAAATTTTGGCACGAGACCAGCAATTTAGCAGGATAGCGTAAGTCGATTATATCGACCCCCAATGTTCAATCGGTACTTATGTTATCGATTACGAAAGGATGAAAGGCTAAGTCGACCTCGGCAGAATTTGAACGGGAAGACGGACGAAACGTATATATATACACACACATATATACATGTATATGTATGTATATATGTATGTATGTACGTATGCATGTGTATGCATATATGTATATATATTTATATTCAATATACCTAATTTGGCAACTGAGTAAAATGTACTTCACTGAAATGGACTAATAATGGCGAAATATGGCTGCTGATTTCACCATATGATTTTAATGACCAGAGCTAAATTGTCAAAACGTTTCAGTTGTCTTTACTGGGACCATATCCCTTGCTGCTGGTTATGCGTGGTGGGAGATGTTTCTATCAATTACATAAATAATGCAAAATAAACCAAAATGTTGCAGGTTCTTATGTAGACATCCTGGCACGGGAGAATAACAAAGGAACAAACGGAAAACAGGAAGGGAACAAAATGCCGCCTAATTCATGGACACGCTAAAACCCTCATCAGTTATCAACCAGAAATCATCACAATTTCGACGTCTTATCAATATTCAGTTTGGCGACGTCAGAAGCAAAAATTCCTGGGAATATAAATGAGCGGACATGGAAAACGAACACAAACAGGAAGAAGAACAGAAAAATGGTCAGGTCTCTTGATCGAACGATAAAAAGGACAATTTGTGAGGCGAACGGTAATTCACAGGCATGAAAGAAGGAGAATAATAACTGTTAAACATGTAGGAAAATAACAACTGTTAAAGAGCCAAACTATTCAATGGACTCTAAGCTAAACATTCTTCGACTCATGTCGCGTCATCTTGGCTGGAACTATTTTCGTTTATGTTTGATGATAGCGCTAAGAGCTTGTTGCAACTGCCAAACGTGATATGAATTTACAGTCATCAAAAGTTACACACACATGTTTATATATATATATATGCCATATATAATAAATGATAAATAACGTGATATTATATATATATATATATA
>NC_068998.1:46752319-46753045 GCF_001194135.2 Octopus bimaculoides
GATAGATAGATAGATAGATAGGTGGGTAGATATAGACATATGCATGTATGTACGGATTATAAGAAAAACAAATATTCACTTGCCTGTTTGGAAAAACATTTACAGAAAAATAATTACTTTCGAGAATGCAGAAACCGAACCCATCCAGGCACCGAAATAATTCATAAGTTAAAAGAAGAAAGAAAGAAAGATGGAAAGTAGAACAACATTTAGAATTAGTTGTAGGTTAGCAAACAGATGTTGTATGCAAGGCTAGCGTGCGAGAGTTAATTAAAGCAAATAATATAATGGAAATCGTCTCGAGGAATAAAGTTTAGGAGGAAGATATATTGTGTATCAGTATAGATGGACACTATAACAATAAAATGCTTCAATTTCGTTCCGTCTTAAAGAGACGACATCATTAAATTATGGAAGCCTAAAGAAAGTATGGAAGCCTATAAAACGTAGTCATTTCTAGTTACTATTGCTGCTGGAGTAGTTGATCTTGCTTTTGTTGCTGTTGGTGCTGATGATGTGAATGAAGATGGTGGTGGTATGGGGTGGTGGTGGTGATGGTGGTGGTGGTGGTCGTCGTGGTGATGGTGGTGGTGGTGGTGGTGGTGGTGATGGCAGTGATGGTATGCAATGAAATTCAGTCAGATCCCTACCCCTAACACTATAAAAAATGTCATTTCGAATTGTCGGTTATATTTTGTAGAGCGTGTATATATACATACGTAAGTA
>NC_068998.1:46755074-46756292 GCF_001194135.2 Octopus bimaculoides
AATTCAGACAAATACATAACAAAAACCCCAGGACTTACAAATATATATAACATACAGAAAATTGCACTACTGGGTACTGCACACATTCTACGCAAAACACTTTCAATACAGTAAACATAAGAGCACCACAGCAAACCACAGCACATACCCAAGGCGCACAGAGCTGCGCTCGGTAGTGAAGTGAAAGCACGTTATAAAAATAAAACTACTGAATAATAATAATAATAATAATACAAATATTACTATTATTATTATTATTACTACTACTTCTGCTATCAACACCGCCGCCACCATAGACACCCCCCACCACTACCGCTAACTTCACCACCTCCAGCAAAGCTATATCCAGTCCAGTCCAGTCCAGTCCAGTTCTATTAGCTGTTAATAGTACCATGAAGAGGTCACAGTCTGGTTGTTTTGTAAATTCATATATTTTTATTTTATGACACAATTCATAAATAACAATAGAGCCATTGGTTCCGGAAAGTGCAACAGGCCAATCACGATTTCACTGATAGTGATGGTGAGGGACAAGGGAGTGTCAGTGTCTCGATGCAGAATAAATATCTGAAGGAACGTGATTAGTATTGTACGTTTTTTTGTTGTATTGCCAATTTATAGCCATCGTAGATACGGACCAGTGAAAGACACACACGCAAGCACACACGCACGTACACACACATATGCACACGCACGCACACATGCTCATAAACACACACACTCATGCTCATATACATGCACACAGAGACAGACACAGACAGACACAATGACACGTATTGGGATGTCACGAATCTCGGAACTGTTACCTTGTATTCTTTCAAAGGCCATCTTCTGAAGACGGTATGACGTGTGTATATGTAAGTGTCCACAACCCCCACACACACGTACTTACTCACACACACACACGCACACATACACACACACATATCAAGCAAGGAAAGTTACAACTCGTAAAGCATTATAAAATGCAATTAAGGCAGCGAGCTGGCAGAATCGTTAACACGCCGGGCGAAATGCTTAGCGATATTTCGTCTATCCTTACGTTCTGAGTTCAAATTCCGCCGAGGTCGACTTTGCCTTTCATTCTTTCGGGATCGATAAATTAAGTACCAGTTGCCTACTGGGGTCGATCTAATCGACTGGCACTCTCCCCCAAAATTTCTGGCCCTGTGCCTAGAGTAGAAAAGAATATAAAATGAAATAAATATTCTTGCTTTT
>NC_068998.1:46760281-46761304 GCF_001194135.2 Octopus bimaculoides
TCTTCTTCTTCTTCTTCTTCTTCTTCTTCTTCTTCTTCTTTCCTTTTCTTGCCCTTTTCCTCCTCCTCCTCCTCCTCCTCCGCCTCCTTCTCCCTCTCCTTCTTACCACTATCCTATTTGCTGTCATTTGTGTTCCCAAACGCGAGCCATCAGTGATGCTAGTGGCGGTTGTGGCGGCAGCGGTTACTGCGATGGCAGTGGATGTTGACGGTGAAGTTGCTGTTGGCGGCGGTTAATAGCGGTGTTGATATTAGTGCTGGTGCTGTCGGCGGCGGTGGTAGAAGTACTCGTTGTGACGATGGTATTGCTAGTTGTGAAGACGTTGCAGTTCGATGAGGTGGGAAAATCAGCACTAGACACAGTGTTGCTGTACACAGTTGTGGTCACTAATGAAGTTTATTACATAAGATATAAAGAGGATCACAATTATGATTCGTAGAATAAATAGAATACCTGAGATAATTACCCCTGGAGGGGAAATATAACGTAATAATACTTGCTACATTAATTCTACATCAATCATTGTCACCCCACCATCTCCATTAATTACCACCAGGTTCTTCATTTTCATAATTTATTTATTGCTCAGCAATGAAATTAACACTCTTCAGGCGAGAGGTATTTATATATATACATGAGTTTACATACATACATACATACATACATACATACATACATACATACATACATACATACATACATATATACGTACATATGCATACATGCATTGATATATACATACTTCCATACAACGACGTACGTATGTTCATACTTACCTACCAACGTACATACATGTATACGTGTGTGTGTATGTGTGTGTGTGTGTGTGTGTGTACGTATGTATGTATGCATGTAGGTAAACATATATATGATATATATATGCATATATATATTTGTATATATATATGTATGTATATATATATATATATATATATGATACACAGGCATGCAGGCCTTATTAAAATACCTCGATTCTACTGGATCCTGTAAATAATTGTATATATATATATATATATATATATA
>NC_068998.1:46762232-46766391 GCF_001194135.2 Octopus bimaculoides
TATATATATATATATATATATATATATATATATACACGAACAAATTGACATACGGACACACAGTCAGATTACACACAGTCAGATACACACATACTTGCGTTTATATTAACAGACACTTATCAATCGCACTAGCTACAATAATTCTTATTTCATGGGAAATATGTTTTTCTTCTGTTTATTTTTTTTAAAGGTAGAATCTACAACATTAATTACATTCTTCGCTGTTTTCACCATTTTTTAAAATCCTCCGACAGCACCACCAGAAGTAACAATGCACGTCACTTCTATTTCTTCAATTACTTTGCCTCCACTGCACTTGCAACAGTCATGATGTTGTCCCAGCGGATGGCAGAGTGGAAATGATTAGTTTGTGCAAAAGTCAGGAGAGAGTGAGGAGAAGAAATAAAATAAAATATCTCGTGTAAAAATGAAAGATAAATTAATAAATTGCAGCAAAAGGATACATGCATACTTATATGAGTACATACGTAAATACACGAATACAGGAATACACGTATACATAAATCTATACATACACAATCATGCGCACATAGTACATACATATACATACATACATGCATGCATACATGCATACATACATACATGCACATGCATATACATGCATAATTACACACACATATATATTCTTTTATTCTTTTACTTGTTTCGATCATTTGACTTCGACCATGTATAAGGAGAGATAGGTGTTAACATGCAAGTGGTTGAGTACGCCACAGACACATGTACCCTTAATGTAGTTCTCAGAGAGATTCAGTGTGACACACGATGTGAGAAGGCTGGCCATCTGAAATACATGTACTAGTCATTTTTGCCGGCTGAGCGGACTGGTGCAACGTGAAATAAGGTGTCTTGTTGAAGGACACAACGCGTCTCCCGGAATTGAACTCACAACCTTAAGGTCGAATACCCCATTCACTAAACCACGCTCATTCACCGCTCCCCCCTCCACATATATACGATATATATGTATGTATATAGGAGAATTTACGAAAAAAACAACAGACGAAGACAGGTGGTGTAAACAACAAATGGATGTATTAGTTTAACGCTCGGAAAGTCTTTGACGTTTCGAGCCTACGCTCTTCAACTGAAAGGAACACAGAAAGAAACAAGGAGAAAAAATAATGAGTGTATGTGTATGTATGTGCGTGTGTGTGCATGGCTATGTGTGTTTATGAGTGTGTGTGTGTGTGTATGTCTTAGTGTTTGTGTAATAATTGTTCTGCCAACCGATGTTTCTTTGATCATATCTCCGTAACTTAGCGATTCAGCAAAAAGAAACAACTAGAATAAATATTAGGCTTTAAAAGAAAATAAGTGCTGGAGTCTGCTTGCTCGACGCAACATTTCAAGATGTTGCATGGCCGCAGTTCAACGACTGAAACAAGTAAAAGATGATAGATAAAAGAGAAAAGATAAGAAATGCGTAGGTAAGATGTGTACTTTGCAGTCCCGTTTATTTCAAACACGTTTAGTAATGGGACTAGACTAACCCAGTTTGATTAGTAAAGTAATAGGAACCGTGATGCAAACCTTGAGGGTATTGTAATGGTCGGTGAATGGATTCCCTACTGAATGCTGAATTTATTTTCATTTTCATCTGCAAATTTTGCTTCATATTTTTTTCTCTCTTTAAATAATAATTTTGTGTTTTGTTAGTAAAGTTACAGTGACCTCCCTTCGCAAACAAATGTACTTGGCAACCGTGAGCTTTCAACCGGAGTAAGAAGATAGGTAGATAGATATATAGACAAATAGATAAATAAGTAGTTAGTTAGTTAGTTTGATAGATAGATAGATAGATAGATAGCTAGCTAGCTAGCTAGCTAGATAGATAGATAGATAGATAGATAGATAGATAGATAGACAGACAAACAGATAGATAGATATATAGAGAAATAGCTAGATAAATAGGCAGTTAGTTAGGTAGATAGATAGATAGATAGATAGACATATAGACAAATAGAAAGATAAATAGGCAGTTAGTTAGTTAGATAGATAGATGGATAGGTAGATAGATATATAGATAAATAGATAGATAGGTAGAGACAGACAGACATAAAAATAGATTGATAGATACGCTTATAGAAATTTAAATAAATACATTATGACACGTTGACATATGCACACATACAAACACACACACACACACACACACACACACACACACACACACATACACACACACACACGCACACACACATATATACATATGCACACACCTGCATTAAACCGTTCATGTAAATGCGTAGACGTAAAAAAGGAATACATACATAGTTTTAAAAGAAAGCATAGACACACAAATACGATTGCATCTACAGATTGTCGTTTAAATATATCCGTACATACAAATACACAGACTTTGTAAAAACATAAACAAAATAAGCAATGGAACGGATTTTGTAGAATTAGAAAACAGTGGAAAAGATTTTTTTTATTTGTATTTAACAGAAGAAATATAAATAGATTATGTGGAATTTCTTGAAAAAAACAAATCACGGTGAAACTAAAAGTAGTAATGTAAGATTGGCCAACTAATAATATCTATCTATCTATCTATCTATCTATCTATCTATCTATCTATCTATCTATCTATCTATCTATCTGTCTGTCTGTCTGTCTGTCTATCAATCTAACTTTCTAACTAACTGCCTATTTATCTCTCTATTTATCTATCTTTTTCACCATTGACAACGCTGCTCCAGTAGCGCGGACAACTAGCATCTTCATCCATGGCCATCAATGACACACGAAGACCTCAATATTTCATTAACCCTTTTAATTAATTTTCGTCTAAAATGTAAATAAGGATTGTATACGAGGGATGCTTAAACGTTTCTGGATTTGTCTAAGCTGAGTGAATTTGCTAGACAGAAACTGTGGAAGGCTGTCGGGGTATATATACGAGGGTGGGGGGCTGAAATGTTCCTGGTTTCAGGTAAAAGAAAATACAAGCGGATCAGTTAATTATGATTTTATTCAACATATTCCCCTCCCAGATTCACACATTTATTGCAGTGGCCCTTCAGTTTTTCTGAGCCCAGTAAAAGAGCTCGGAAGGTTGGGCCTCCAATTAGGCCTTTCGCGATACTCTTAAAGTCTGGAACTTTCCAGTACCCAGTCGTATCTACATTAGTTAGCAGGTAATCTTATAGAGCAGCACAAAGCTACAAATCAAATTATATATGAATATATGAAAGCCCATATTTAGGAATCAGTTTAGTTCTCTAACGTTTGTAGCCTTATTTGACAAAACTTCGAAATCCCAGTAATTAATTGTTTGTAAGAAACAAGAGTAATTCGCCACAGGAATTAGACGTTAATTGTTGTTTCACATACACTTCATTTAAATACGTTAATAGCTTTTGAATTGGTTATATTTTACACTTGAATAAATGACCATCTCTCCTTGGATTCAGATTACTAGAATTTAATTTATAATTATGATGCACCAATGCTCACCCATATTTTCAGGTATCCATATGCACACATATTCATGCACAGAAACATCCGTACATCTGCACACACACGCACACACACAAACACACACACACACACACACACACACACACACATTTATATACACACACACGTACACACAAAACACCTATGTGCACATGCAAACATTCATATATACATACATACACATATACCAACGACGAGCTCGCTTGATTAACGCGGACCGCACGAATAGGTTTGAGGTATTAATCTACATAGCCAACACACAGTTATAATGATTATATACATGCCTACCTGCATAAATATCCATCAATCCATCTATACATACATACACACACCCACCATATCTATCTATCTATTTATCTATCTATCTATCTATCTATCTATCTATCTATCTATCTATCTGTAACACTGATAGCTATGGCAAAAGAATGCGTGTGGTGGACGCGTTTGAAAGGTCTACAAACAAACACTTTCCTCTCTGGTCAGTCCCTCGTCAACTTTTTCAAGTACCACTTGAAAAGGAGGATGAGGATAGAGAGGAAGGTGTTGTCGAATGAAAGTTTCAATAAAAAATGGGTAAATGTGGCAAGAATGGTAAGAATGAAAGACGACACCATTTTAAGCATAGACTTGTAACAAAAAGAGACAAAAAGAGAGAAGGTACTTACTTTCATGT
>NC_068998.1:46766648-46769148 GCF_001194135.2 Octopus bimaculoides
ACTTTGTAATTTGTCCATTTTCTGTATTTAGCCCTGTGTGGCTATAATAAAAAGATATCTATCTATCTATCTATCTATCTATCTATCCAAATTTATATAAATAAGGATAAGATCGTTATTAAAAATACCGATCTTATCAGGTGGCCAGCATGGGAATGAAAACATTCAAAGGTAATAATTATTATTAAAATTATAATTAAGGGTATCTAAGAGATACCACATTAAATGTTCATACAGCTGTATGAACATTTGATGTGGTTTTAGAGTCAAGTTTTGGCTGCTATTTCCAGCGTGGTGGTATCTCTTAGATACTCTTAATTATAATTTATCTATCTATCTATCTATCTATCTATCTATCTATCTATCTATCTATCTATCTATCTATCTATCTATCTATCTATATACATAAACGAGCAAAGTAGCTAGCTCTAAACGAGATATAAGTTATAACAATACTAGACGGTAACGTTTTTCTGCTACTATAACATGGCTGTTCTACAAAGAACTATGTTATTACACTTTAACCTCAAGGGAAAACGTCTTTTCCAACTGGTCGATATAGTAACATAGTTCTTTATAGAACTGCCATGTTATAATGGTAAAAAGAAAAAAAATAAACGTTGCCGTCTAGTATTGCTACTACTAATATCTCGTTTAGAGATTTTAGAACTAGCTATTTTGCTCCTTACGGGATCAACGACTGTCTGCCGCTTCTCTGTTAATATATTGTGAGTAGGGACGATTGATTGCTATCTCTAGCAGGTAAGTGTCCAGTACTGGTGAAAGGTAAAGACCCAGAAACCATGATCTACTAGTCTTGCCAAGCTGGAAGGGAGTAATTCGCTCCTTCACTCACAAGGTATCGGACACAGTTTGTGTGTCGTTGACCAGCTGGAAAAGACGTTTTCCTGGGGTTAAAATGTAGTAACATAGTTCTTTATGGAACAGTCATGTAATAGTGGCAAATAAAAAAAAACAAACGTCATATATATATATATATATAAATATATATATATATATATATATATATTGAAACTCATGTAATGTGTATACCCGATTGAAATTCCGTATAGATTCTATCAACCAAATTGTACTCACAAAGCATTAGTCAACCCAATATGTAGCCGATGTGTCATTTAGTAGGCTTGGACCACGAAACATATGGTTATGAAACAGAAGTCTTCTACACACAACCATACCTGCTCTCGATAAAAGTAGAGAATAAATAGACATAGTAAATAAATGAGTAGTCAACGAGAAAGAAATCCTAACGAATATAAAGCTATGAATAAATAATAGCGGTGAAAGCAACGAAACCAAGCTTTCGCGCCTGTTTGGCTTTCGACTGGCTGACTGTAAAGGTCAGGTAAAAGTCAAGAAGTTGTTCACAATAATCGATAAACGTGTAGAAACGCCAACTGGTTTTGTTATTTTCTCTTTCTTCATTTCTCTACCTCTGTCGTATTTAGCTGGTCGGAAATTTAATTTAAATTTCAAAGATGTACTTGTCTAGTAAGTGACTTAATATTAGACTGTGTTTTAAAACTGAAGCAATTACAGCATAGAAGAACCATTCTAGCCATTTACCATTCTGAAAGGCACACTGTGCAACTTATCTATGTAATAATACTGAAGACTATAAACAGGATGATAAATGTACTTGTGCAGTAAGTGACTTGATATGAAAATGAGTCTTAAGACAAGTAATTACATGGTATAAGAACCATTTTAGTTTTTAGTAACACGCAATCATGTTTAATTCACTTTATTTCTTCTGGTGTCAACATTTCGAGTGAGCAAGTCGGCGAAGGTGTGCGAAAAAAATGTTGACTTCTCATGAAATAAATTTAAATTTAGAGTGAATGATTCGACAGTTTTGTGCACTTTTAACACTTATCTTGTTCCATGTAGCACATGTGGTGTACGGGAAATATTTCCTTGGCGTCCATGCATTAAATATGAAACGCATTCCCAATTTTTTCAGCCACAAGAATAACTGAGAATTTTATATTAATCAGAATGGCTAATCTGTGTATTTGTGTGTCTCCGGATTGAGCAGTTGTTTTACAGATTTTACTCTCTCCCTCGTTGAGGAGAGTAAAGTCCTGCTAGATAGAAACAATTCTTAGATTACTTTCTTCTCTTTCTTTTCTCGTTTTTATTAACCTTTTGTTTTCTCGTTCCACATTTTCTCATTCCACATTTTGCATCCACCTTACTCTCGTTTTTTTTTTTTCGTGTTTTCTCATATCGACCAGTGTTCAGTTTTTAAACAAAGCAAGCCATGTTATTCGAGCCTGAAAGATTTCTTGGAGATACAAAGCTTGATATATAAATCTGCCGAATTATAGCGTTTCAACATCATGAAACTTTACGTAGCTAATTTAAATACTGTGTAAATTAAATGATATATACATGCATACATACATGCATATGTACATACATATGTACATACATATTTACATACCGACACACACACACACACACACACACACACACA
>NC_068998.1:46773845-46774454 GCF_001194135.2 Octopus bimaculoides
ATATATATATATATATATATATATATATACAAGCAAAATAATATTGGGTTGGTCAAAAAGTCTGTTCGGACTTTTTAAGCAAAAATAAAACCCAAGTTTTAAACGCAAAGCCATCTTGCAGGCAGATCTATCATTCGTTGCTCATAGAATTTCCTGTCTTTAATGGCGAAATTCTCTTCCAGCTAAAATTTTTTACATCCTCTTCAGTAATGAAGGTCTGTCTGTGCTACAGCGTAAATATATGACGGATACTTTGTCCACTGCTTTGAATTCTTTAACTGAATTGTGAAGTTACCAATCTTTACACGCATACACGCACACACGCATGCGCATAAAACTTTATATACCATACACACACACACACACACTCGAACACGCACACACACACACACGCACACACACATACATACATATATATACATATCTGTGTGTGTGTGTGTGTTTGTGTGTGTGTGTGTGCTTGGGTACTCTCTGTACGTTTGCATATACGTATATACACCTGATCAGGATTTGCAGTATACGTACGCATGCGCATGCGAATGTGTATATGTGTATGTAGATATATAAGTTTGTCCGCAAACGTTTATATATATATATATATATATATAT
>NC_068998.1:46777202-46785425 GCF_001194135.2 Octopus bimaculoides
TGTACATGTGCGTGTATTATTGTTGTATTTTATATGCGTGTCTTATTTAGGTATGCATATATGATGTAATACATTAAACAAACATGCATACGCTCACGCACATACAGTCATACTCACACACAAACACCCACATGCACACATGCACACATGCACACATGCACACATGCACACATGCACACATGCACACATACTGAAATATCCAACAGATCGTGATGCACAAAGTAGTAGATGTTTATTAGCTGTCCCTGCGATGTGTAATGAAATCCACTAAACAAAAGTAAACATCGGTCTTTACTTACGCACACCATCCATCCATCCATCCATCCATCCATCAATCCATCCATCCATCCATCCATTCATACATCCGTATATATATATATATATATATATATATATATATATATGTGTGTGTGTGTTGGTGTGTGTATGTTTATTTATGTATAAGCATATTAGATATGCCAATATGTGTATAAGCGTACATGCATACATATATGTATGTCTGTATGTCTCTCTGTATATGTGTGTGTGTATATAAATAAGTGTAGGTATGAAAATGGATATACAAGCATATATACATATATGTATAAATAGATACATCTATACATATGAATATAACACAAACACACATACATATATACACACACACACATATATATATATACATATACATACATATGTATAAGTATGTAAGTATGTATGTATGTATGTGTGTATGTATGTATGTACGTATGTATGTATGTAAATATATATTTTCGGGCTTATGTATACATTGTGTCTGCTTGAGCACGGCATTCTCCCACCTCTCTTTTCCCTCCTCCTTCTCCTTCTCCTCCTTGAGTGATTTGATGTCATATTGAAATAACACTCCAGTCTTGTCATGTGTAATTTACTTCGGTTCACGTCTGACGCCATCTTAAAGACCATAGAGCGGGAGCCACAACCATACGACCACACAACCAAACAACCACATAGTGCCAAAGCCACACAGCTGCGCAAGCAAACTACGCGAACATAGAATCAAACGAACACACAACTATAACGCTCACACAGTCGCAACACACACACTCACCTCGCTACAGTCAACAATGGCAGTCTCTAAATAACCACAACAACAACAACAACAAGAACGCACATCTCGGCACTTGATATATAATTCTAAGTAAATGTCCCCTCCCCTCTGAAGCATTTACTGTCGACCGACAAATCAAACCGTTTATGACGTTTGACACGAATGAATATAAATAGAGACGATTCAAGGCAATAATTCTTCTTTTTGTTAGTATTTATCATGAAGTGCTTAACAGCATTTCGTCTGGTCCTTACGTTTTGAGTTCAAATCCCGTACAGTTCGACTTTGCCTTTTTTATCTTTTCGGGTTCAATGAAATAAGTACCAGTTGAGCACTGGAAACCTTCTCTCGAAACTGCTGGCCTTGTGCCAAAATTGGAAACCAGTATTTCTTCCGCCTCTCGGTGGCCTGCTGGCAGAATCGCTCGCACGACGACATGCCGCCAAGCATTTTCTTGGCGGCATGTCGTCCATCCTTATGTTCTGAGTTCAAATTCCGTCGAGGTCGAATTTGCTTTTCATCCTTTCGGGGTCGATGAAATAAGTACCAGTTGAGTACTGGGATCGATGTAATCGACTTAATCCCCTTCTTCGCAATTGCTGGCCTTATGCCAAAATTTGAAGCTAGTATATCTTCAGGCTTTTTGCAATCTCATCGCAAATCCCTCAAAGTTGAACTTTGCCTTTCAATCTTATTCTGTTCCTCTTGAGTCGATAAAATTTGTCAAAATTTGATGTCATTAATACTACTACTACTACTACTACTACTACTACTACTGAGTTCAAATTTCACTGAGGTCGATTTTGCCCTTCATCCTTTTTTTGGAGGGGGCGGGCGATAAATAAAGTACCAGTGAAAAACTGGGGGTCGATGTAATCGGCTTACTCCAGTCCACAAAATCCAGCTCTTGTGCCTATAGTAGAAGGCACTACTACTACTACTACTACTACTACTACTACTACTACTACTACTACTACTATATTGTCGAACTGGCAGAATCGTTTGAGTGTCTGATAAAATGCCTTGTGGTATTTATTCTATCTGTTTACCTTCTAAGTTCAAATCCCGCCGAGACAACTTTATATTTCACCCCTCTGGGGAGCAATAAAATAGAATAGCAATTAACCAGTGCTGTGATGTAATCAACTAACTCTTTATCTTCGAACTTGCGTTTTTTGCGCCTAAATTAGAAATAATAATGTTTTTGTTGTTGCTGTTGTTATCGTAATTGCTGTTAGCGTACAAACTATTGTTGTTGTTTTTGCTGTTGTTGTTTCATGACGTGGCAAAATGTTCTTTAGCAACTTCAAAGAATCTAAATATTTACTTGTTTTTGCTGGAACAAAATGAATTCTTCACGGTTGGCTTTGCATGAGAACTCAGCCGGAAGAGCCAATAGCATGGTCCTCATACTGGGAATTCTTTATAGCTTGGTGTTTTAGACATATTTTCTTATTATGTTGGTGAACCTCTCTAGCAATATTGGTTTCAGATTTTGGCACAAAGGCAGCGATTTAGGAGAAGGGCGCAAGTCGATTACACCGACCCCAGTATTCAACTAGTACTTATTTTATCGGCCCCGAAAGGCTGAAAGGCAAAGTCGACCTCGGTGGAATTTGGACACAGGACGTAAAGACGGAAGAAATGCCGATAAATATATAAAAAAAAGTCCTTATGGGTGCATTTGAATGCACCCGTTACAATATAATGAATGACATGAGAAAAGTGGTGGAACCTTCTGACTATACCTACCTGTTGGGTTTTTGCTCGTGTGTCGGTAGGTTACATTACTTGTTTATCACGTTACTTAACATCTAAAAAAATATTGTGTGTTGCTGTATAACAATTTACCCATTTTCTGTATTTACTGCTTTTTGAAAGTGTATAAGAACGTGCCTCCGCATTTGATGCACGCTTAATTTACAAGAAATATTTTATAGGGAAAAAAATGTTAGTGGTTTTAATGTGGTTTTGGTTGGGAAAAGGTGTATATAAATACAATATATAGTGGAATCAAGAACGAACATATATATATTAACATCATAATGGTCATGAATAGAAAATAAATTCAATTTACTATAGCTGAAAAGAAATATCTTCCATTGGTCTCAGTGAGTATTGTTAAACGGGTATAAAGCAAATATGTTGACAAAACTAGTAGAGATTAATCAGAAGATTACAATAAATGTGAACGAATTCCTAGAGTTACAATACTTGCTGATAAAGCGAATATTTCATTAATGTTAACACACAGCAAGCCAAAGGAATAAAACTGAATACAACTAAAAGAAATTACTTTTTCATTTTAACTGACGACATAGCTAGCAGCACAATAAACACGAAAGAAAATAGTGTCATGCCATTTTATTTAATCATCTGAGAAAGCTAGGAAGACATTATCTTGAGATGAAGCTAAACCAATATCTTCAAAGACTAGAAACCCATTCTCACTGCTGGTATCCTTGTTACTCTATTCATTACAAGAATTCTCTGCTATAGAACCCCGGTGATCAATATTTTGTTTAAGCAATAACCCATGCTCAGAACAATCACGAAGATTACTAATGTCTCATGTTAGGAACATCACAGCTTCTTCATTTACAATATTCCATGAAATTTTTAACCTTAACCCCATCACATACACATTTGTGTAGTTGGTAGGCCTCTTCGTTTCAAAGTTTGGAACCTGCAACAACTTACTCCACAGCTCTCCCGCCTCATGAATTATTTTAATGGATAATGGCGTGAGCTATCCAAAGCGAGCAAGTGATGAGTTTAGAACCTCAGGTATCACTGTTGAGGTTCCTAAATTTCCCTTTAATAAACCCAATCCAATGAAACCGAAACTGTTCCCAAACTAAGACAGGAATTCTTTAATTATCCCTCAGGACGCATGGGCTATGCGTTATCTCTCCCTAATTTCCCTGCTTCTTCAAAAATCAAACTCCCAGATAGACATCAACATAAACACTATTAAGTATTGTTCCTGAATGTATTTAAAACATTAGAAAAGGATATACATTCTGTGCAATCAACAGGTTATGTTAAAACAGTTGTATAGCGTATCTTCTGATAGCAATATCTTTTAACTCTCCACGATTTACTATCTTTGGATTCTTCTATTTTGCATAAAGGTTGATCAGATATCAGAGGGAAGAATTTCGGCCTTATTTTCTTCTTGCAAAAACTATGTATTATGTATTTTCCCTGTATGAATCACTAACTTGTGAGTCATGTCACTTTTCTTTTCATATTCAGTCGACAGTTTTTGTGCCAATCTTCTTCTCATCGTCATTAAAGAGTTTAATTTTGCTCATAAGCTTAAACCACCGTGACTGGCATATCGGAAACCTATATTCAACAACTCTCATTGTTTGTCACTTTCGATATGAAATAAATAAATAAATAAGTAATGAGATCGATAAAAATCAACTACAGCCCTCACCTACTCGAAAATTTACTGTTCTGTTGCCAGCGGTAGAACTCCTTATTGGTATACACAAAATGACTACTACTACTACTACTACTACTACTACTACTACTACTACTTACTGTATTCAGTAGTCATTAATGTAAAGTAGCATAACGATAGCCACGACAGAGCATTTTGGCAGACGTTTTTCATGCACACAGGGTGGTAATTAAATGTTTATATGACGGCCTCCCTCTCTCTCATAACACATGTATGAAGTTATATATATATATATGTTTGTGTGAATGATTATATGTGTGCATGTAGATATGTAGATATATGTACGCGTGTATGTGTGTATATATGTCTGCTTGTCTGTCCGTTTGTCAGTATGTATGTACATTTACAGGTTAACTTGCGTAACGTAGCGAGCCCAAAATATCTTGTACTAAATTTAAATTACATCTGGTGGTGGTGTGTTTATGTCCCCGTAACCTAGCGGTTCGGCATACAGGATCGATAGAATAAGTACCAGACTTTAAAAAGCAAGTATTGGGGTCGATTCGTTTGATTAAAAATTCTTCAAGATGGTGCCCCAGCATGACCACAGTCGATTGAGTGAAACAAGTAAAAGATAAACGATAAAAGATAATTAAAAATTAAATAGAAATATCCAGTAGGGCAAGTTTAATCCTTGATAAGTACAGCGTTCATTTTCTGGATATATTTCTACCTTATTAAACCTCATCAAACAAGTATATACTAACACTTATTTACCACATGATAGAACGATTAAGAGAATATTGTTTCAGTATAGAAGTGATTCTGAAATTTGTTAGGTTAATACATAAATGGAAAAATGGAAAAATTTCCCTAGGATGCCTTCGGTACGAAGACTCACAGTTAAGTGCATAAATGAGAGCAAAAACACTGAATTCATAAAATAGTTTATAATTTATTAAACAAAAACTGGTTCATCTTTTCGTCAATGCCAATAGATTCGCGTTACTGATGATAACATACTCAGGAGAAATTAATCAGTTGACTTTCTTCGTCTGAATGTGCTTGAGTCATGTGATTTTTCAGGAGCAAATTTGATTGATTAAGAAGGTAGATGTAATATTTATGTACAGACAGCGTATATGACTTTGGTGCAAATGATGTTGTATAGTGACAGAACGTTATAAAAAGCAAACCGAATATTTCCATATAATCTTTCTATCATTAAAAATAACATCAAAGTTAGTTATAGCTGTATGGCTTTTATAAATAAATAAATAAACAGGTAAATAAATAAATCAACTGTAAATATTTCACTTACTATGTAACTGATCTTCACTCACAGACACGCCTCAACCACTTAATTGTCGCTGAATTGCTAAACTGTGTTTTCTCTATCAGTCTCTTCTACTCCTTTCTTAACGTAACTGCGGTATTATAAAAAGTAGTTACTCCATTTTTACCTAAGGGTTCTCTGTGCGTGACGATCAGTGCTCAACAATTTGGTAGGGAGACTTATGTGTTTCAGAACAGAAGTGGGAAGAAAACTTATTCAATTCATGAACGTATCATTTACTATATTATCGTTATTAATAATATTGTCAATTAAAACATTTCTCTCGTTACATGATCAGCGGTAACACGAAACTGTTTGTATTAATGAACACTTAGCTTACCCTAAATGCATACATAAATACACACACACATACATACACACAAACATACACATACATTATCACTCACATATATATATGTATGTACATACATGCATACATACATACATACGAACAAACATACATACATAATACATGCATACATACATACATACATACATACATACATACATACATACATACATACATACATACATACATACATTAATGGTATACTAATTAGTTGCTCCAGTTCTCTGTAGTTTCTACATTTGAGAAATATACAAACGGAATAGCAACTTATTTCTCTGGGATTGATCAAATGAAGTAGTCACCTCTGATGAGACCTCAATAATTACAGAAAATCGATAAAGGCTGTTCATAATTTTTTCTAATTTTCAAACAAAAGAGTAAAATTAACATGATTGCTTGTCTTCTTCATAGGCTTTCATATATATATATATGTGTGTGTGGAATATGTGATATATGATGGACGCTACCGTCGAAGATGACGTATGAGCCTTCAACAGTGGATTACCTTAGTGCCCCCTAACGCTATTGAATTTACGCTTCGCACTTTTGTAAGTAATGAAATACTCCATGCAATATGTGAGTGCTGTCCCTTAAAGTTTTATTTTCTTTATGTTGTGAATGTTTGTAAATCCTGGGCTTTTGCATATGAATTTCTCTGCATTCTTTTTAATCATTCCCCAGATACCTCCTACCCTGGAATCGTTTCTGTAACCATCTAACATTCTTGTTATTTCTGTTTCTATATGTTTGCACTTTTGGATAGTTTTTTTCTATTTCCTTTAGAGATCCATAATCCTCTGTTGCAATTGATACTTTGATCTGGAGACACCTCCTTTCCTGGTGGTCCTTGACAATAATATCTGGTGTAGTGACTCTGAAATCGGTGTTTGTAAGAGAGTTGGCGTATCACAAAGTATGATCACTTTGTCATTCTGTTGGAACTTTACTGGTACATGACGTTACCATTTCTCTCGCTTGGTATTTTATCCTATTGACAGGCATAAATTCCAGTCTATGAAAAACCATGATTCTGTCATGCTTGTTCTTATATTTTTTCTTCGTTCAGTCTGTCTAAATGTTTCTTCCAAACAAATTAGACAGTTACTGTATTTTTTCTTCCTCACATGCTGTAGATTATTTCTGGTCTCAAGACTTTGATCTAGTGCCACAATAAAGAATTCTTTAGTTTCACCCTTGAGTCTTGCACGTCTTAGATAAAACTGCAATTTCATAATTATCCATTCTGTCATATTCCGTTTCTCGGGTACTGGCCATGCATTCGCTTTTCTTTCTATTAATTCATTATGTCATTCTATGGCGACATTTTAAACTTAGTTCCTAGCTCTCAATTCTTATTATTTGATCTTCATCTTCAGAATGTACATCATTATTAGAAAAACAAATAAGGTGTGGTATGAGGTAAACTTAGCTACGATTTTAAATTTCTCGTGAGGTACATTTCTAAGCTGTAACATTGACAATATAAGCAATAGAGACGATTGACAAATTCCTCAGATCCACGTGCAGAAATGGCAGTAGTAGAACCAGATGCATAGTCGAATATTTCCAGTCATTTCCAAAAACAGAGGACCACAGAATCCATTCAACGTTGATGCATTAATATTTAAATACATAGCAATGTGCATCATTTTGATGTTGTGCAACGATCACATGAGAATTACTCTGTCAATATGAACATCTATGCTCATATGCATTGGCGCATTAATGCATACGTGCATATGTGATGACTGCGTTCTACGCAGCAATCATTTATTTAGATAAGACAGACACCCCGCCATGACCAGATATTCCAGAGATGCTTCAGTTTTAATTAACTGCATGCTAGAAACACATGCACAGTGTACATACACACAAACACACACGATCACACACACACACATATATACACACATCTATACATACATATATACATACAAACATAAGTACATATATATATCTACGTATATATACATAAATACGTATATATATATATATATATATATATGTACACACACACACACACACACACACAAACACACACACATATAATATATATA
>NC_068998.1:46786912-46788011 GCF_001194135.2 Octopus bimaculoides
ATATATATGCATGCATGTATATACGCTTGTATCATTTTTTACTGTGACTCTTATTGCGTAGCTCAACTCCAAAAACATCAATACTTGTATAACGACATTATTAAAATATTTTCTGTTTATTTCAATATCGCAGAAAAAAATAAATATTTTTCCATTTCGATCAGCAGAACGGTAGTAACACGTTTAATATATTTCTTCTCGAAATTTCCTGAGATGATTGGATGTTGTCGAAGGTTAGTTATCGATTTTCTTTTTTTTTTCCCTTTTTTTTTTGTAAAATTAAACATTAACGTAGCTCCCTGTCGTTTGGCGAGCAGCCATTTTGATGAAGTGAGTTAAGATCGTTTAGTCATTCATAAATAAACCTCATTTTACATCCAGAAAGCATTGGATATTAAATATAAATATAAACACATTTATGTAATCGTTAATTTGCGCAATTGCAAAGTCTCTAGAGATATTAAATAAATGAATTCATACACGCATACACATTCACACGCGCACATATATGCATATGTATATATGTATATATATATATTATATCCGAGTGTATGTATGTATAAGTTTATATATAAGTTTTGGGTGTATATCCTGATACGGAAAATTGTTAAGTTATATGTTTGTACGCTTTGTCATAGTGCTTTACAAAGATGTAGACGCACACATACATACATATATGTGTACATATACATATGCGTCCATATACATATGTGTATATATATTCATATATATATTTATATATAATACACACACACACTCACACATATATATAGCAAGTAATTCTTGATACTTGAAGCAATTTCACAGATATTAGTTTCAAATTTTGGCACAAGGCCAGGAATTTCGAGGGAGATGCTAAGTCGAGTACCTAAGTCGAGTACCAGCTGAGCACTGGTGCTCAGCTGGTACTTATTCTATCGCCACCCCCGCCACAAGCATGAATAGCAAAGTCAACGTACTCCAGCAATTCCACAGACACTGGATATCAGAAAACTGAGAAGTGGGGAGGTCTATGTATATGTATGTATCTCTCACACTATGTGTATGTATGTATGTATGTATGTATGTATGTATGTATGTATGTATATATGTATATATA
>NC_068998.1:46788222-46789495 GCF_001194135.2 Octopus bimaculoides
ATTTATAGAAAAACAAATGACGAAGACAGGTGTATGAACAACAAGCAAGTGTATTAGTTTGACGCTCGGGAAAATGAAGAAGTGTTTTATGTTTCGAGCCTAAGCTCTTCAACAGAAAGGAACGAGAAAATAAACAGAAAGAGAATGTAAAAAACTAGAAGATTTAACGGTCAAGCATGGTGAATGATTAGAAAAAGATGTTTGAAAGAAAAGGAGATAATGATAGAGGTTGAAGGGAAGGGAGTTAATAAAGTGCTGGTGATCCCAAATGAAAGTGCGTGTGTGAGAAAATGGTGAGTGTGAGTGTGTGAATAGGGACTAGTGACTCTGACATGTTTGAGTGTGTGCATGTGCTAGTGTGGCGTCTGTAACGTGTATTTGTGTGTTGCAGTTGAGCTGTGCTTGCTCACGTGGTGTGTGTCTGTGACCAAACACTTGTATGGTGTATATATGTGAGTGAAAGTTATCTTTGTCTATGTATGTAGCATGTGTTAGTACGTGTTGCGTATGTATGTATGTATATCTAGCCTGTGTTGAGGTATTGTGTCTGTGTGTGTGTTGGAGTATGTATTATCTGTGTTATATATATATAAGTAGGTCTAATTCAGCGGTTTCTCTGTAGATTGAAGAATTCTACATTATGAACAACCTTAATCGATTTTTGAATCGTATTGGATTCTCATCAGAGGTTTTTTGCATCAATTTGACCAATTCCGGAGAAATAAGACATCAATCATTCTATATACTCGACAATTATAGTAGCCATAATAGACTGGAGATGCTAATTTGCATAGCATTAGTGTTAACGCTTTATTTTAAAACCTATAGCTTCAAATATTGTTTTTTCTTATGTAGTCATTTTTTTTCTCTCCTTCATTTCATTTGTGGGATTATTTTTCTTGCTTGCTTGACAGGTACAAATCATTCCATGACCTTTTACTGCCTATCGCTCGAAATATGACAATGATGTATGTGTGTATATATATCCATCCATCCATCCATCCACCAATCCATCCAACCGTCCGTCCGTTCGTCCGTCTATCTATCTATCTATCTATCTATCTATCTATCTATCTATCTATCTATCTATCTATCTATCTATCTATCTTATTTCTTTATTGCCCACAAGGGGCTAAACACAGAGGAGACAAGCAAAGGGGTTAAGTCGATTACATCGACTCCAGTGCGTAACTGGTACTTAATTTATCGACCCCGAAGGATGAAAGGCAAAGTCGACCTCGGTGGAATTTGAACTCGGAACGTAACGGCAGAC
>NC_068998.1:46789984-46796828 GCF_001194135.2 Octopus bimaculoides
CTAACGAGAACAAACAACCATTTTGTTTTCGTTGCTTCTCTGAAATTCTTTTCCTGAACAAGCACGACACGCAACGACACCGAAGCATGACGCATGCGTAAAGAAAATATTTGCAACACACATACACACACACACACACACACACACACACACACACACACACACACACACACACACACAGTAATTGCCGTCGTAAATAAACACACATGCACATACAAACACACAAACACTGTACACATGTTTGCAGAAAAGATCCGGAAAATGTAATAAAAAACATCAGTTGTATTTTGGTTTGTGACTCTGTGGAAATAAAATTCAAACAGGCGATCAAACAAATCATTATCGATAATCACCGTATTGCAGATAATTAAACAGAATCTATGTTATTATCAGTTGTAATGCTGTTGTATTTCTCAGTAGAGCTGGTTGTGATTTTGGTTTAAATTTTAAAAAATTTATCGATGAAATTTTTATCCAGAATTCCTCAGTAATTCCACTCATGGAGATGAATATCTGCTGGAATTTTCCAGTTTAGCTTTGATTATCCCCGGTTATTACATTACATTAGTGTACCCCTCTTCTCCTCTCCATCCTTCATCTCCGTGTGTGTGTGTGTGTGTGTGTGTGTGTGTGTGTGTGTGTGTGCGTGTATATATATATATGTGTGTATATACACATATATATACACATATATATGTATATATATACATAGATGTATGTATGTATTTATGTATGTATTTATGTATGTATGTATGTATGTATGTGTGTATGTATGTATGTATTTATGTATGTATGTATGTATGTGTATGTATGTATGTATTTATGTATGTATGTATAGGCATGTTTAAATATACACCCGCACCCTAATCCTTATGCATTCTTTTATCCTTTAACTTGTTGGATTGGTTGAAACGAGAAAGCAGGTATGCCAGGGGTTGGCATTGATGAATTCACACGATCAAATCGTCACTGGTACTTATTTTTACTTTTAGTTACCTTTCGAACATCTACTAAGATTACAGGGACGTAAATAAGCCAACACCGCTTCTGTTAGTCGGTTAGAGGTAAACAGAATCACGAAGACGCACACACACACACATATATATATATATACATGACGGACTTCCGTACAGTTTTCATCTACGAAATACAACTAAAGTCATTGTTCGGACAGGGATGTTACAGAAAGTAGGTGTGTATGTGTGTATGTATATGTATATATACGACAGCTAACACCACCTGTCTCAATACCACAACTACTACCACCCGCTACAAAGATTTCCACCAGTATTTATACCAATATTACTACCAACTTGAACACCACAACAAACATTATCTGTGCCAAAACCACAACTGCCACCACCACCACCACCAGTAGTAGTAGTAGAAGTAGGACGACCATCACCACCATAACTGCTGCCACCACCACCATCTTTCTCATAAACAACAATAGGAACACGACTACCACGTCGAACACCGCCACAGCAAACACCATCTTTGCCAATATCAACACGGTCGTCTTAACAGTAACCATCACTATTACTACCAAGAGCAACAGCAATACCTACACCACTACCACCGAAGCACCACCACAGCAAATACCATCCACAGGAATGCCACCACCAGCACCAGCACCACCACCACCACCAGCACCACCACCACCACCACCATCATCATCATCATCAGTAACAGCAACAGCAACAGTGCTAATACAACTGCCACCTTTGAACTCCTCAACAAACCTTAGCTGCACCAATACCACCACCACCACCACCACCACAACCACCATCTCCACCATTAACAACAACAACAACGCCTATAACCCATCCACCGTGTTTCGTATAGCTATGGATCCCCTTCCCCCTTACTGCCATGTCTTAAATCCGCCATGTTGCATATGTTCACCATGTCTCATATCCGCCATGTTCTTCCTAAGCTGTTCATAATAAGCAACAAACAGTTTTTTTCCTTCCTTTCTATGACGTTTATGGAAATTTACTGCAGTTTATCCTCTCCATATTTTTTCTTGGCGATTCAGGAAACTTTGGCTCTTCCAGCATTTCTTCTCGAAGATAATAAAAATGACGACACCACCACCACCACCACTAACAACAACAACAACAACACTACAGTCACCATCTTTATTTCTTCAGTTTATTCCAGCCATTACAGACACGGTCACACTGGAGCAAACCTTTATGTAAAAAACCGGATTCTTTATTGTATTTAACTATAAACTTTGCCAGCAAATGTCGTTTGTAAATTGCTTTTATTCATTATCAGTACGACCTCATTAATTCAATCACCTTCCGGTTTATTCTATCTCTGTCGTACTTTATTACAGACTCAACTGACGTATCAATGGACATGACTCAGTTCTCAATATTCTTATACATTTTTTTCTTCTTCCCCCTTCATTAGACAAAGCTATCTCGCCTGTATAATATTTCTTGTCTTTATTTTTTCCCTTTCATTTTATGACGTTGTATTCAGGCTTTCTCAAAAAGTCTCACATTATCATTATTATTATTATTATTATTATTAGTAGTAGTAGTAGTAGTAGTAGTAGTAGTAATAGTATTTGTATTAGTAGTATTATTAGTAGTCGTAGTAGTAGTAGCAGCCACAGCAGCAATGGTTATGTAATCTTTATTATTAATGCGATATAAATGTTGAATATTCAACATGTAACAAGAGCAATGAATTCATGTAAGAAAAAGAGTGAAAAAGAAAGAAAATTTGACGTATCGTTTTCTTCAAAATTCTTTTTAAGTTTGCAAAATCTTGTTTTGCAAAAGGATTAAAAAAAAAAAGACATGCTGGATACTGCAAAAATATTCAAAGAAGAACATGAGAGCCTTTTGCACTATTCGAACCCCTATCAAGACCTCCCCTTGCTTCCAATTAATAATATGTTGCTTCTACGGCGGCGAACTGGCAGAGACGTTAGCACGCCGGGCGAAATGCTTAGAGGTATTGCGTCTGTCTTTACGTTCTGAGTTCAAATTCCGCCGAGGTCGGCTTTGCCTTTCATCCTTTCGGGGTCGATAAATTAAATACCAGTTGCGTACTGGGGTCGATCTAATCGACTGGCCCCCTCCCCCAAAATTTCGGGCCTTGTGCCTAGAGTAAAAAAGAATAATATATTGCTTCTATCTGAGCCTTAGTTCCAGTTTGAGATTCACAGAAAGAATAAATAAATAAATAATAGAAGTATTTGGGAAGAAGACGAGATTCTAAAGCTGCTAAAGTTCTTTTCTAGTATAAGGGCAAGGACTGAAATTTTGGGGAGGGGTCTTGTCGATTACATTGACACCAGTGCTCAACTATTGCTTGTTTAGTTGACTCCGAAAGGGTGAAAGGTATAGTCAAGTTCGGATGAATTTGAATTCTGATCGTAAATCCGGAAGAAATACCGCTGAGCATTTTGTCCTGCGTGCTAATGATTCTGCCGACGCACTGCCTTTGTACTCCTGGTAATGATGGTATCCTACGTGAATTACAAATTAACCGGCATTCCATCGGTTATAACGACGAGGGTTCCAGTTGATCCGATCATCAGAACAGCCTACGCGTGAAATTAACGTACTGAGCTTTCCACAGACACGCGTACCCTTAACGTAGTTCTCAGGGAGATTCAGCGTGACACAGAATGTGGCTAGACTGGGTTTTTTGAATTACGAATACAATTAATTTTTTGCCAGCTGAGTGAACTGGAACATCGTGAAATAAAGTGCCTTGCTGAAAGACACAACGCGTCACCGGAAGTCGAACTCACAATCTTACGATCGTGAGCCGAATATCCTTAACCATTGTGACACGCACCCTCACCACATGAATTACAAATAAGGCCATGTAATAACAATATTATTACTATTATCATTATTATTATTATTATTATTATTATTATTATTATTATTATTATTATTACTATTATCATCATTATTATTATTATTATTATTATTATTATTATTATTATTATTATTATTATTATTGCTGTTGTTATTAGAAGCAACAGCTGCTGTGCTAGTAATAATTTTAGTAGTAGCACATAGTGGGAGTAATATACAATACTAAAATTTTTACTACTACTACTACTACTACTACTACTACTACTACTACTACTACTACTACTAGATGGCCGTCTTTGATGTTAAACGATTTTCAAAGTTAAAATTGTGTTACAAGTAATTTTGTTTTGAAAATTGAAAAAATGTTTAAGTTAATAACAATAAAGTATTGATTTCAGACACTGGAACAATGAAACATGTTTGGGTTTGACGCGGTTGAATAATGGAATCTATTCCTCAAAGGGTACTTTACGAGTGTTTGACTGATTGCATTGATTCTAGTGTATAACGGCTACTTTTCGGTGTGACATCGTTGTTGATGACGATGATGATGTTGCTGTTAATAATTATAATGATAATAATGATGGCTTCAGACTTTGGTACAAGAGGATGAATCGATTACATCGACCCTATTGATCAACTGGTACTTATTTTATCGACCCCGAAAGGATGAAAGGCAAAGTCGGCTGGGCTACTCGACCTGAAAAAAATTCTAACTGGGCCCCACCTGCAAGGTCATGTGTTGTTTATTTTGGTATGAGGTCACCACGTCGTGCACATATGTTTGTGATGTATATGCTTGCGGCACCTTGATCAGACGGGTAGTCATGATGGATATATTGGAATTTATTTATTTGTTCTCCAGTCTCACTTTCGTGGCATAACGCTAGATAAAGAAACAGAAACAAAAGAATCACAATAAGTACTTAAGAATCAACGAATTAAACAGTTGAACACGTACACATGAAAGGATTTATGAAAGAATATTACAGAAGCATTAGATAAGTACTTAAAACTGAGCTAAATGAAAAACAGCCATCAGTATTTTAGCTGTAACAGTAATAAGTAATAATTATAAAATTCTCAGCTAAACGCTTAATCGAACTAGTAAGACTCGAAATATAAAGTAAAATAATGAGTGAATAGAGAATAATCTAAAATGTGACATACAAATAATATCAATGATAACAAATACACGGAAACTGGCGCCTTACACAACTAGAAGACTATTATCGCTGACGATGTGAAATAACGCAGAAACGCACGCGTCTCACAGCCAGTGACGTCATTAATAACTCAATGGTGCGTTTTCACATATTGTGTGTGTTTTATCTCGAGACAATTTCTGCATTGCATGACTTGCTGTGTCTGAGTGTACACGTTAAATATGATTGTATAAGCCCATGTTTTTGCTGTAGAACAGCAAAAATATTAAGAAAATGATAATAGGAAACTAATACAAGCATCTACAAAATATGAACAAAACGAAACTTCTTTGTTGTGTTTTCAGAGAAAATATAAAACAGCGGTTGAAGTGACAGGGACTTAGGAGAAGAAAAATAAAATAACGACAGAAATTGGAAAATAGCAAAAAATAGGCCCGTAGAATTCCTTGACAAATCAATGGTCAAAGCGAATGAATGGAAATGGACAAAGAAAAGTTACAACACTGTTGAAGACCGAAGGAGTCTAGATGGTAGCACAGGATGAACATCTTCTCATCAGATACCAAATGTATGTAAAGGAGTAGAACAGAGTCACTGCAGAATGTGTGGAGATGGAGAAAAAACAATTAACCATATTTTCTCTGGTTGTCCAGTCTTAACCAAGAAAGAATATATTCATACACATGAGAGAATTGAGCCTTACAATGAAAATTATGGCAGCATAATCGAAGTATCAGTGCCATCAGACAATACGGTATCTCTCAGAGAAATGGAGAAATTATCCACATTTATAAATCTGGAAATAAAGATAACCAAAATGTGGGTGTATTAGATCCATAATTTATTATTCCTATTTTATATCGATACTTGACTGCTCCCTCATTATATCGATCTCTGAAGAATGAAAGGCAAAGTCTATTTTGACGTTGTCAGCCAGTCTGTAACAATTCATAACTGAATCCCGCAGTATTATTGCTATTCTTAGGATTAGCAGACTTTCACCGATCTATTGTCTGTAACTATTGTCTGTAACTATGATTTTTATGAAGAATATTGATTATTGATTTATAACATAGACAGCACGAAGCTGCACAATTTTCTGCAGATTATAATTGGTTGATTAACCTCTTCAATTCAGCTTGCAATTTACCATTTAGTTTATCGACATTAGCAGCATAAACACAGAGCCGATGTTTGGCGGATTTTAGATTCAGACCACAAGGGGACATAACTGCATAACACTACGTCACGGCTCAATAGGGATTCTTCAAATACCGTCCCACCATCAAGAACAGGAACAAGCAACAACAGGAACAAGCAACAACAACAACAACATTAAAATTAAAATGATGATTGACGTCATAGCAATTTAATAAACTTTCGAGAGACCATGAAACAAGGCTGTAATAGCTATAATAGCTTGATATGCTTCGAGATCTACTGTTCCAAAAAAGTATTCAACCAAATGCTTACATGCTGTTATTTATATTTTTACAAACTTCGAGATCTACTAACCCTTAAAAGAAAAATATCACTTCAATTATTTGAAAAAACATATCTTTAATGGCATTACATGGAGACAAAACTGCTTATCTGTATGATGAGGAAATCTCTTAGCAATTGGTTCTATACTGAAGAATATCAACCTCAAAAATGGTAATTTACATCGTGGAAACGCATTAGAGTAACAGTGTAATCAGGCGATATGATGAGATCAAAGACAAAATCGATATGCTATGTGTTTAAATGTAAATGGAATACAGCAACCAGAATGTGGAATTTTAGTCTGAATATGAATATTATACATATATAAAGCATAATGTATAA
>NC_068998.1:46796879-46797799 GCF_001194135.2 Octopus bimaculoides
TATATATATATATATATGCATGCATATGCGATGAGTCAATGGACAGACAAAAACAAAATGCAACTAAACGAGGGAAAATTTGAGCTAATGCATTTTGGTAGAAAGGCTATACTAAAACAGCCATACTCTCTTCCTTCAGGGGAACCACTCACAGCATCTAATAATATCAGAGACCTAGGAGTAATTGTTGGTAACAATCTCAGTTGGAGTGCCCATATCAACAATAAGGTTGATATAGCTCGTAGAATGAGCTCCTGGATCTTAATAACCTTCCGGTCCAGAGAACAAGGTTGTCATCATTCCACTTTTCTCCTCTTTTGTACGGCCACACCTCGAATACTACTACCCGCTGTGGTCTTCTCATACAAAACAAAACATCTCGAAAATTGAATCACCCCAGAGGGCATTCACGAAATGAATTAAGGGCATGACTGATCTCGATTACTGGGACCGCCTTTAAGCCATGAAACTCTACTCCCTCCAGCGCCGCTGCGAGCGGTACGTCATTTGCACGATGTGGAGAATATACCGCCAGTACTGACCAAACTACCTGAACGTTATCTTCAAGGTTCATCCAAGGCTAGGACCACGGGCCATACGCTCCCTGCCCAATTCAGGATCAGAACAGATGGGTACACTGCGACACAATTTCTTTTCCTCAATAGGCCCTGCCCTATTTAACATCGTCCCAAAACTGATCAAAGAGGAAAAGGATCCCATCACCTTTAAACGGAGTCTGGACAAATTTCTTCAAGGAATACCAGATAAGCCACCTATATCTGGATACAACTCAACAAGAACTCCCTAGTTGAATGGACCATAATACCACAAAACTTGACTTAAAAAGGATTTAGATAATCCTATCAGGTTGTGCTATTAAGTTAGACATGGCCTGGACCAATTTTTGGTCGTAACATTTC
>NC_068998.1:46797987-46798782 GCF_001194135.2 Octopus bimaculoides
ATATATATATATATATATATATATATATATATATATATATAGAGAGAGAGAGAGAGAGAGAGAGAGAGAGAGATGAATACACATATATATATACATACATATATAAATGTAAATATATATTTACATATATTTATATATATATATGTATATATATATACACATATACATATATATATGTATACATACCTAAATATATGTATATATATATATATATATGTATATAAATATATATGTGTAAGCATACATACACAAACAGAAGCACACACACGCACGCACACACGCACGCACGCACGCACACACGCACGCACACACGCACACACATGTATAGCTGTACAGTTGTAGAAAGCTATTAAATCGCATACATATGTATATACCTAACTACTTCAAAGACCATTTTGACACTTCAGCACATGTAACGATGTTAACATATTTATTTATTCAACATCTAATGTTTTAGGATGTCTGTGTGTCACGTATTGTCACTTTTTGCATGTATAATATAAAGAAGAGATGGCTCCCTGTTGGCATACTGTCAATTCAGTATGGAGACACCTTGCGGCAGAGTTCCACCATGCCGAAATCTTCACACTTTTATATACACACACACACATGCTCACATCCGTACGTAATAATGCATGAATGCATCCATACATTCTTCCATACAAGTATGATATATGTATGTTAGTATGCATGTATATATGTGAGTATATATATGCATATATATACTCATCATTTCTAGGTAATTTAGGCGGTATTAGAAATAAATATATATATATATATATATATATATATATA
>NC_068998.1:46800627-46802068 GCF_001194135.2 Octopus bimaculoides
TATATATATATATATACACACACACACACACACACACACACACGTATACACACACACGTATATACAGACTCAGTGGGGTGTGTCACAGAGTTTTAGCAACGCATGTACGAAGCATTCAACCGGAAGAAAGTGAATGTAAATATTTGCTTTCATTCATTAATGTTTGTCCCAATTATAAATAATGAATATGAAGAGGCATGTTTGAAATTAGTTATATCAAGTGCTGGCAAATATATGCGCGCGCGTGTTTGCGAATGTGTGTGTGTGTACGTGTTTGTGTGCACGCGCTGTATATATATATTTATATTATATATATTTGTAAAGAGGCTGAAGTGTGGGTGTGTGGTTCCGGATTCAGTCCTACTGCGTGGCATCTTGGCAAAGTGTCTTCTACTGTAGCCATGGGCCGATCAATTCTTTGTGAGTGGATTTGGTAGACGGAAACTGAAAGAAGCCCGTTGTATTTATAATTATATATATCAATGTATTTGTGTGTTTGTGTTTGTCACGCTACCATCGCCCGAAAGGTCACATATGTAGTTCGATTCATTCCAAACATTGTAGAGAGATCATAAATGTACTACGTGTATGTGTATGTGTGTCTTTATGTGTGTGTATGTATGTGGGCGTAGATGTGTTGATGTGCGTGTGGTATATTTATATCTTGCACGATAAGAACTTTGACAGCCATATGTTTTGCAAATACATTACACACACACACACACACACACACACACATTCTCTCTCTCTCTCTCTCTCTCTCTCTCTCTCTTCCACACGTATATTTGTATATGTACATCTGTATAATCTTAATGTATATATATATATGTGTGTGTGTGTGTATATTTATGTGTGTGTATATACATACATACATATATATATATATATATATATATATATATATATATATATATATATATATATATATATATATATATATATATATATATATATATATATATACACACACATTTATACATGCATACACACATACACCCACATATACACATTTGCATATACAAACACCTGTATATGTATTACATGTAAATATGTATGTTTATGTTTAACACGCACATACACATGCATATGCACACACACACACACTCATACATGTGCACACGCAGACATACATATAAATGGACATATATATATATATATATATATATATATATATATATATATATAGATGCATACACCTCCATATCGATGCCTATAATTACATATATAATTATATATGCACATTTGTAATTATCTTCATTCGCGTAAACTACTAATTACTATATGTAAATACATGTATCTGACCCCTCTCTCTTTTTTCTCTTACTCCCTCTTTCTCTCTCTCTCTCTTGCTTTGTCTCTGCTTGTTTGTGTGTGTGTATAGGCGTATATACGTTTGCATATATATGTGTGTTAGCACATAAGCATGCAAATAAATTTCTAT
>NC_068998.1:46802607-46803091 GCF_001194135.2 Octopus bimaculoides
TATATATATATGCATATATATATAAATATTAATATTTCTAAGTCTCTCTAAAGGAGACTACGGCAGCGGTACTGGAAATTAATAGTTATCGCCAAGCCAACATGGCAGAAACTTTGTCCTGCTGATGATAGCTGACCTAGCAAATTATTTTATTTTGTTGAAAATAGCTTGAAACCTTGGTTCAGGAAAGATGGCAAATGTTTTTACATTTCATTCCCTTTCGAAATTATCCCTAATTGAGTTTGACTGCTCCTTCTAGCGGGTTAGATGTCCTATTATGGACATCTCTGTTACGTGTTTAAATGTATCCTGTATGTATTTATATGAATAATATATAGTCTATTGACTAGTTTTCCATCTCGCTAGAATTTCTGAATTCTTTTTGCTGCCCTGAGATATATTAATAAATATACATATGCATATATATACATATATAAAAACGTATATATACATATATATATATATATAAATATGTATATATTCT
>NC_068998.1:46803101-46806475 GCF_001194135.2 Octopus bimaculoides
ATATATATATATATATATATATATATATAAACGTATATATACATATATATATAAATATGTATATATTCTCATATATATATATATATACATATATGCATATATATATATGTATATATACACACATATATATGCATATATATATATACAAATAATAACAACAGACGAGGACAGGTGGTGTAAATAACAAAAGGATATATTAGTATGACGCTCGGGAATACGGAAAGTCTTTGACGTTTCGAGCTACGCTCTTCAACAGAAAGAATACGGAGACAAGGAGAAAAACACGGAGAAAAAAAATTGAATAGTGTTCAGTCAACGGTCAATGTTTATATTCATATATATACTTTATATATATTCATAAATATATACATATATACATATATTGATATACATGTATATATACATAAATACATACATATATATATATGCATATGTATATAATGTGCACATCTTAATGTAGCTTGTTCATACAAGAGAAAGAGAGAGAGAGAGAGAGAGAGAGAGAGAGAGAGAGAGAGAGAGAGAGAGAGAGAGAGAGAGAGAGAGAGAGAGAGAGAGAGAGAGAGAGAGAGAGAGAGATAGAGAGAGAATAGAGCAAACTATATTGCTATATTGTAAATGTCCTGTCCAGGACCTCACGCCATACTCTCACTGACGCAGTACACAGCACGCTACAACGTAAATGTCCCGTATACTGCACGCTATATGAATGGCACACTCAGTTAAGCAAACGATACTAAAACTCCGAAATTTATTCAATAAATAGATTATACGAAGATGGAAACTGATATCTAAATAGTGAAACAATGCAGATACACCCTTGTCATTAAGGTAAGTCGATATGGAATTATATGTATTTGTACTATTACTTAGAGTAATTTTGTTACATACGGAGTCAATAAATCTATAATCTAATTGTGTTTTGCTTTAGAATAACTGAAACCGTTCCAAACTTGATTTGTTTCCATAGGCATTAATTAATTTTATGAATTCTCTCAATTAACATCCGAGGGCCTCCTAAGTCTCTGAGTTGAGAGTAAATACTATAATTTGTGGAGGTAGATCTAGCAAACCGTTTTGTTTAAAGCATCGATATGGTTGATTCATGGGTGATTTTAAACGTTTTCTTTTGCTTGGGGAGTGGGGGGTGATGACTTCATTCAACTGAGGGTATCTTGGGTAAGTTCCTTCTCATTAGTTGGGATCGAGTTAAGGCTTAAAGAGATTTAGTAGATGTACACATTGAGGGATACACACACAAACACATATATATATATATATATATATATATGTACACACACACGCATTTGCGCACCGTAGATCAGTCGGGCCACCGTTGTTATCTCCCTTTCACTCAGCCTCTTTCTTTCGATCATGTCCTCATGTTGAACCGTTATTCCCTATATATATTCATCTCTCTTCTTTTCTTCGTTCTCTCTCCATTTTCCCCTCCTCAATCATTTCTGTCGAAGTGCGTGGGTTCGAAACGTCAAAACTTATTCTATTCTTCCCGAGCGTCAAACTGATACACCTACTTGTTGTTCCCTCACCCGTCATCGTCAATTGTTTTCTGTAAATTTGAACTCTCTCCCTCTCTTTCTGTATATATTTCTTTATTGCCACAAGGGGCTAAACATAGAGAGGACAAACAAGGACAGACAAAGGGATTAAGTCGATTACAACGACCCCAGTGCATAACTGGTACTTATTTAATAGACCCCGAAAGGATGAGGGGCAAAGTCGACCTCGGCGCAGTACAGTGAACTAATAATACGTTATGGTGCCTCGTAGCTGTGAAAGTGGACTGAGGCATTGATAGTTATGTGTCTTATCATCGATGGTCAAGAATATAACAGACTACTGGCAACAAGACACGAACACGAACACTCATCTTCTCATTGTCATTGTACCACAACCCACTCGGTTACTCATATTCCCTCATAAAGATATTTTCGCATTTAAGCACCAACCAAAGACCAATTAAATAGGAATTATTGATCCAAACTTACAACTTTATTGAAACTGCAAACCGTCGACTTTTGTGTCGTTTGTCAACCAATCAGAAATAATTTCTTAATTGAACAAATAACCAATGACATCAACAGAAAAAAGATGACGTCACATTTTCTATACTTCAAATTGACGTCTGCCATTATTTTTGACAACCTTTTTACATTGGAAACAATATTGTTTATATTAGACGTTATGGTCCGCTTTTGTGTTTGACTAACTTTGGTTGAGTATCTCTGTAAGAAATGTAACATAAGTGCCCAATATATTGATTATATCGCGCACACAAATACACACACGCACATACATTTATACACGCTAACATATATATGTATATTGGGATGGATGGATGAATGGCTGGCTGTATAACTACAGCAATTAGCTGAACTGTCGTGCATTCTTCTCTTTCATTCATTTAAGGTAATTGTCCACATCATCACAAATAGCTTACAGGGAGCTAATGTTGCCATCAATTATTCGTTTGTCCAACAAACTTATCACATTATCTATAGAATATTACACCTCTGGACAATAAACAATGGGCGAGTGTGCAAACATGCATATGCATACATACATACATACGTACGCACACATACACATGTATATATATACATCCACACACACATACATACCTATGTACACATACATATATTATATATACACAAAATGTATTCACATACTTATATGTAGTACATATATATACATATATGTATATATATATATATATATATATATATATATATACATACACACACAGAGACAAGATAGGCTTAATTAGAGGAAACAAGGCATGGCATTGTAATAAACGCGATGAAAGTAACATTTACGGGTGTATATTATAAGTAAACACACACCTTTAACATCTTTGTATGGAGTAGAAATGCATGTGTGTAATGCACGCTTTTGTTTCTATGGCCAAACGCATATGTGTATGTATGTGTGGAGGTGCATGAATGTATGTGTGTGTGTGTGTGCGTACGTACACTCACGTGCGTGAGCGGGGTAGGGGATTTGTGTCTAAGTTCTGTGCTATAAATCAGGTGATTTCAATCGCTCAAAGAACTCACCTGCTTCAGTGACCAGATTTTTAGGCTTAACTTACCAAAAGTGGCAGAATATCGATAACATATACATACACACACACACACACATATATATATATATATATATATATATATATATACACACACACACACACACACACACACACAAACACACATACACACACATATATATATATACACATATACATATATATATAAATATATATATATATATTGTATGTATGCATGTGTATATATATTGCATGTATGCATGTATATATATATATATGTATATATATATATGTGTATATATATATATAT
>NC_068998.1:46807789-46809129 GCF_001194135.2 Octopus bimaculoides
ATATATATAGATAAATAGATAGATAGATAGATTGGTAGACAGATATGTATATACATTTGGCCATTGTGTGTATATGTTTATGTGCGTATGTGTATGTATATATATATATATTGATATGTCTTTCGATTCCCGCTTGATCCCTTCCTCTTCTTGTTCGCCGCACCTTTATTTCTGTCTCTGATCATAATATACCGATGTGGTTGCCATATTGACATGCACTTAAAATGCATCTATAATTTATTATTTCATTCATCATTTACTTGCATAAGGGCGAAGAGATGGCAGAGTCGTTAGAATGTTTCGTAGCACTTGCTCCGGCTTATTACGTCCTGAGTTCGAATACAGTTAGATCGAATTTGCCGTTCATTCTTTTCCGGTTCGATAAAATAAGTACCAGTTGGCCACTGGGGTCGATATAATCGACCCACACCCTTCCCACTAACTTTGCTGGACTTGTGCCAGGATTTGAAACTGTTATATACGCACCTACATATATATCTAAAATTGCGTTTTTGTCGAGTCAGTCTCTTGCTACTCGGAGTTTCACCCACAGATGCAGAGGATTTTTCAGGAAAGTTATGACACAACACTGCTTTTGATACTGTGCATTCATAGGCAAAGGTGCGGCTGTGTAGTAAGAAGCTTGTTTCCTAACCTCATGGTCCCGGGTTCAGTCTCACTGCGTGGCACCTTGTTCAAGTGTCTTCTAGTATAACCTCGGGTCGACCAAAACCCTGTGAGTGGATTTGGTAGACGGAAACTGAAAGAATTCCATTGTATACATACGCCCGAAATGAGGAGTAAATTAACAGCTGACAACTGATGAAGGGTCGTTCTTTGTGTTACTTTCCTGTTTTCCATTTTTTCTCTCGTACTTGTTCCCTGGAGTGGAACCTCTTAGGTGCACCCATGATCATTCGTGACCGACGGAGTCGATTTTTCTATATATATATACACACACACATGACACACACACACACGACACACACACACATGGCACACACACACACACACACACACACACGGTACACACACACACACACACACACACAAAGTATATATATATATATATGTATAAGACATTCAATACTTTATTTCATTGTACCATCCATTTTTATTTTATTTTATATTATATATTGTATATTATATTATATATTGTATATTCCATATTCTATATCTCACATTGGTTTTGCAGGAATATAAATAAAACATAAAAAACAGACAGTGTTGGAACTCTTTTAAACAAAATAATATATTCCTCTATACACAATCATACAAAACCCCTTTTTTTGTATTTATTTTTACTCGCATATATATATATATATATATATATATATATA
>NC_068998.1:46809249-46813921 GCF_001194135.2 Octopus bimaculoides
AGAGAGAGAGAGAGAGAGAGAGAGAGAGAGAGAGAGAGAGAGAGAGAGAGAAAGAGAGAGATATATGAAGTAGATGTTGGGTCTGTGAATTTAAGTATTTAATATGGTTTTGAAAGTAAACTTGTTTTTCTTTTTATTAATTCAATCGTGGAGATTAAATCAAAGAAAACTAAATCTATTAATCTATGATTTTGCGTTGTTAAGTAATAAATTGTGGAACTTTATGTAATCTAGAGCTTTATTGTTATGTATTTAAAGGGAGAAGTCTTTTTTTTTTGTTCCCTAACTTTCAGAAATGTTAAGGTTGTGAAGGAGATGAGATTGGGAAGATGTCGATAGCTGTTTAAGTTTCATAAATTGTTATAAGCTATTGAGGGCTTTGAAAATGATGTATTGTCTCATAAACCAAGTTAAATGCGTTATAAAGGAACTATGTAGAGCCAGAAGCGAAATAATAGTATAAATGATAATGGCAACCGGATAAAGGATAATGTCTAATAAATAACCAGATGCATTAAAAGTAATAATTCATAATGAATAAGATAAGGATGGATGACTAGAACATGTATTTAAAAGGAAATTCCGTGTTGCTATGATGAAATAATGGTGATAATGATAGGCATGTGTGTGTATGCTTAAGGTGTGTGTATATATGTGAGGAGCTGTTATGTACGACCAGGGTGAAATTTATGTTTTGGGAAAGGATTATGATTATTTATAATTTGTTCAAAGTTAAAGAAGGTAAATACAAACTAACTGTAGGGTTGTGGTTGTAAGCGGTTGTGTTCAAACAATATCGCCATAACCGTCTATTAAAAATGGCGTTGCGTTATCACGTACGTCCATATGTCAGAGAGTCTACTACAAACAGTAGGTGTGGTTTATAGGCGAATATAGAGGGAAAAGGTCTTTAAGTAAATGTTGGATCTGTGATGTGGGCTTGAGAGATGTATTTTAATACGAGCATAATACGAGCAATGAAATTACTTTTGATTTATGCGTGTGCTTACATTACATAAGCGTGTGTAATTTGGAACGCTGATTAGGTTTGAGTTGAATTTTAGATGTTAATAGAGTTGGGTGTTGGCGATAGTTAGCTTTAATAAAAGGTAAAAATTAGGGTTAATAGCTAGATATTATTCATGCCTAAATAGTTAATTACAAATTAAATACTGTATTAGGGTGTAGTTTAGAGAGAGAGTGAGAGAGATGCCTGTATAATTATGAGAAAGATGTGAGGAGGATTGATAAGAAGTAGATTAGAATGAACTAATATTGGAGAAGATAGATAGATAGATAGATAGATAGATAGATAGATAGATAGATAGATAGATAGATAGATAGATAGATAGATAGATAGATAGAGTTAAGTCGCTCTTGCGCTACTCGCTTCAGTTGTAACTTTCGAATGATGCTACATCGCTGGTTAGGCGATTAATTAAGTACCGGCATACGTATATGGAGGATGTATAAATATATGATGCATGTATAAAAATATGTGAAGTATGTATAAAGGGAGTAGAAAAGTATATACGAAATCAAAGTATATGGGTAAGAGGGAAATATAAAACAGAAATATATCAACATCACGATATACAAATTTGTATAAAACTAGAGAGAACATTAACATAAAATTAATAATATAAAGATTAAATAATATAATTACAGAAGTATATATATACTCACACACACACACACATATGTACAAATATCTATCTATCTATCTCCTAATGTGTGTGTGTGTGTGTGTGTGTGTGTGTGTGTACTTTCCAAGATGGCGAATATCGTGATGCATAAAGAAACTAAGTCAGAAGTTGGTGTTGGTTTGAATAGAACAAGCCATATACACACATACACGCGTATGCACATATACATAAGCATATATACGTATGTATCTATGTATACATATACGCACACGTAATCATAAATATATATATGACCGCATTTATCCTTCTTTACCCTCCTCTTTTTGGGTTAGACAGCAATAATTGAATGATGTTAGTTTACACAAAGTGTTTCATTGTTTTAAGAAAAAAGCGACCCAATCTCCTCTCCTGTAATAGTTTTGTATCAAACATCCATTACATCTGGCGTAGCTGTAACAATAGAAAGGCAGCCAACAGGGAATTGCCTTTCAAGATGGCTACGAATAAACGTAGATTTGCTATTAATGTTTATAAATAGAAATCTCTTAGCAGGATACATTTTGTCTTCGAAGATGAAGTAATGGTGACAGCGATAATATGCTTATATTATTTTGTTGTACATAACTGCAGTGTATATAGATCTTTTAACCTTGTCTAAAGTCTATAATGCTTGTGTATGATATTATGTTGTGCATATAAAATGTGTATTATCTAGATGGAGGTATATAATGTCCGTCTTATGTGTTATGTTTCACATCAAGTATATATAAACTCTATTGTCTGGTGTGTGTAATGTTTAGACCAGGTTTGGGTAACCAAGCGCTTTGCATGAAATATGACTTATTATCAGGTAGGCTACACTACAAGAAAATTTCAAGGTAACATTTTGTTAACCGTACCATTAAGAAATTCCCGTGGGCCGCAGTTTTCTAGAGACTTGTTTAGGCAGTGTATATACCAGATTGAGTCAAAAGTCTGTTTACGTCCCCCATAACTTAGCGGTTCAGCAAAAGTGACCGATGGAATAAGTACTTGGCTTACAAAGAATAAGTCCCGGGGTCGATTTGTTCGACTAAAAGGCGGTGCTCCAGCATGGCCGCAGTCAAAAGACTGAAACAAATACAAGAATAAAAGACTAACCTTATACACATACACGCGCGCACACACACGTACAGAGGGGGGACAGGCGAAGGGAAGAGAGAGAAGAAGGTGCACACACACACACACACATTGGTTGTATTGTGATGACTGATGTTCATAACAGACGGTTTTAAAAGTGCGTTACAATCAGTGAACTTTGACTAACTATAGAGATTTAATTACCATTTAGCGTGATATATTGTGACTTATTGACCAAAATATTGGGTCTTGAACAGTTTGGCATATAGAGGAAAAGAACAAATACAAACAAATGATATTAGCTTTACTGCTACTTTTAATGATAATAACTCTTTTCCAGAACAGGCACAAAACATGAAATGTTGGTGAGAAGAGGAAAATTACATCAAGCCTGGTTTTTGGATAGTTCTTATTTCCTTGATGAAAAGGAAAGTCTAAAATTTTAAAACAAACTCATAATTTTCAAGAACAACACTATGTACAAAACCAAATATATGGCACCCTAGGCATAACACCAACTTGAACTTCTAACTTGTTGTCTCTTGAGGTTTCTAGGTGAGACTTGGTGCCAACTTGCACAAATGCAAAGCAAAAGTCAAACATAAAATAATAATAATTTCTATTATAGACAGAATGTCTAAGTCGATTAAATCTACCTCAGTGCTCAATTGGTACTTCTTTCATCAATCGTGTGAGGAAGAAAGCAAAGTCGACCTGGGCGGGATTTGAACTCAGAACGTGCATTATATCCGGCGTGCTAACGATTCTGCAAGCTCAATATTAACAATAATATAAGCATACTAATTAACGACATAGCAATAACAAATGTCTCTGAAGTTGCTGCAGAATCCTGGTGAGAATCTGAAGAATTACAGCAATTTAGATGTCGAACTCGAAACAATATGACTGTTATGGAATTTGTGTTTGTTCTGATATGAAATTGGCACCACTAAAGTTGGTACATTTCTGCAGAGTCTTTGATAGATTAGGTTCCAGAAAATAGAAATTCTAGGATCTGTAAACATTGCTTGGGACTGTCTTACATGGCTTTTGTTAACTTTGCACAGTTATGTTAACTATAAATATTTTTGTTCATCAGAAATCGTCTTAGGTATGTTTTCACAGATGTACCCACAATTTGAAGGAAGCAAATTGTTGTGGTATTCCGTAAACAACGAAGTTGAGAAATATGTGTGTGTGTGTGTGTGTGTGTGCGTGTGTGTGTGTGTGTGTATGTACATACAGACAGACAGATCGAGGGAGAGAGCGAGAGAGCGGTGTTTTCTGTGAGAGATGAAGGAAAAGGCAGGGACAGAACGCTGCCAATGCGTCTCTTGCTTGACTTTGTGAAATTACACGTTCTGCATTCATCACTGACTGTTCAATAATAAAATGAATTTTGAAATGTCTCTGAGAAGATGATCATTCAAGTGTTTTCTGAAATGACTGAATAGAGGAAACTGAATTGGACAATGTTTGTGAGTTGCCTAGATAAGTTGTGCATTGGATGAAAGATCGATGCAAAAACAGTGATAGATAGACACAACCAACTAGACAGATAGATGGTATTTCTTGACGCGAAGCAAGTATCTTATTAAAATTTAAGAGAGTAAAACAAATATTTATTCGTAAGTTTTCTTAGGAGAAATTTAAAGAACAGAGATTCATAATTTTCTCTCAATTCTGTAATAAACTTGCTAATTCTAAACGATATCGTTTTTTTTTTTCCCCGATGTAGTTTAATGTCTTTAAGACTGCGTTGTAGAATATATGTGTGTCTTTAAAAGAACTCAAATAAAACTCAAAGAAAAAAAGGTACGTACATACAAACATACAGTCATACATAAGAGCGCGAGGGAGAGAGAAGGGTTGCGAACCCAATGGAAGTTATTTTACAGACAGACAAT
>NC_068998.1:46816818-46817767 GCF_001194135.2 Octopus bimaculoides
TATATATCTCCATACGACGACTTTCTCTCAGTTTCCGTCTACCAAATCCATTCACAAAGCATTGGTCGGCCCGAAGCTATAGTAGAAGGCACTTGCCAAAGGTGCTGCGCAGTAGGATTGAACCTGGAACCATGTGGTTTAGATCGAAGCTTACCACACGGCAACGCCTATGATGTATCTATATATCGTTGCTATTATGTTAAACTGTCGTATGACCAAATTTGGCCAAATGCATTTTTTTTTTCAATATTTATTTTTGCTTGCAATAACCGGTTCTTTTGGTCAAACTATCGTATCTCCAGCTGCTTCAGATGCCAAGATATCAAAAATTGTCAAAGTGTAGTACAACGGTTTTGCTATGGAATGGTGAAACTATTTTTTCTTTATCTGAAAATGTAACGTTTTGGACCGACGGCACTTTCGCATAATAGCAACGATATATATAGATATATACATACACGTATATACGCATGTATATATGAACAAATGTGTAAACATACCTGTATTTGCGTATGTATATCTATATCTATGAATTTCTATCACTCTCTCTCTCTCTCTCTCTCTCTCTCTCTATCTATCTATCTGTCTATCTGTCTATCTATCTATCTACACATATATATATGTTATATTATATATTACATATACACACATACACACACACAGATACATATATATGAACATACCTTCCTACAGACATACGCACATACACATATTTATACGCAAATACGTTAGCAAACGAAATGCGTACGAAATATCAAAACAACTGGCAGGATTAATGAGATAAGCCGAATGTATATATTTAGTTAAATATGGCCTCCGGGTGTTGATTTGCGATTCTACATTTTTATTTTATGACTAAGGATAGATATTACACTGCAAAATAGGTGTAGACGTAAAAATTCTTTTTAGTATTCTGTGTATGCATGTATGTGCATATACACACACATAC
>NC_068998.1:46817803-46819373 GCF_001194135.2 Octopus bimaculoides
CATATATATATATACACACACATACATATATATCTATAAAGTATATATCTAGGTATACATACATATATATGTATATATATACATATATATATATAAAGTATATATCTGTGTATACATACAAACACACACATATATATACATATATACATATATACATACATATATACATATATATACATATACTTATATATATAGGTATATATATATGTATGTATCAATGTATCTATGTATAGATGTATGGTCTGTTCTGTTATACGACTGACTAAATTGTGATACCTCTCTCTCTGTCTCTCTGTCTCTCTGTTTCTCTATCTCTCTGTTTCTCTGTCTATCTGTCTCTCCATGAGTCTGTCTCTCTGTCAATCTGTCCATTTGTCTATCATCCTGTCTGTTCGTCTGTCTGTCTGCTTGTCTGCCCGTCTGTCTATCTATCTATCTATCTATCTATCTATCTATCTATCTATCTATCTATCTATCTATCTGTCTGTCTGTCTGTCTGTCTGTCTGTCTATCTATATATCTATCTATCTATATGTGTGTCTGTTTGTCAGTCTGTCGGATTGTCTATCCTTTTGTCTGCCTGTCTATCACTTTACCTACATCTATATCAGTCTCGCTGTCAGTTTGCCCCTCTCTCTCTTTCTCCTTCTCTATTTCTTTCCCCCTCTGTCTCTCTTACTCTCTACCCCCTCCCACCAACCACACCCTTCGTTGAGGGAATATAACGGAGCATGTTATCAGTAATCTTAGTGCACACTTCAAAAAGAGGCTTTACTCGTTCATCAACAAAATGGCCTACCTAATACACCTCAAGGGAGCATTCAATATATTAAACACTCATAGAGTAAGGCTAGTGGAGCGGAGTGAATTTAGTGAAATTGGTCAGGAAATACACCAATGGCTGTCCCACCAGATTTCGTATGTGACTAAAATGGCTAGAACTTTCTAATGAGAAATGAAATGTAAGGATGTATATGATAGCACGTAAAGATAGCGACGATAGAGGTGATATGTGTGAAATTAATAGCTGCAAGAAGATTGGCGGTTGAATAATAATGATATCATGAGCAATAAATTATCTTGGATAGACAGAGCCCAATGGATACATGCTCGCACACACACACACACACACACACACATATATGTATATATATATATATATATATATATATATACATACATATACATACAAACATGTACACACACACACACACACACACACACACACACACACACACACATATATATATATATATATATATATATATATATATATATACATACAGGGGTTGGACAAAATAATGGAAACGCCTAGCATCATAGCATCATAATTTTGAAATATCTATAAAACTGTCAAAAGCTTGTTTATTTCTATGTTTTTTTATTTATTATTAGTGTTGCTTAATATGTTTTGCTAATAATTTTAAAAATCGAACTGCACCCTTCAAAACTTGTACTAAGAATAAGGACAAGGTAAAATTACTACCTGCTTTTATAGCCAGATGATGCTGAAAGTTTATCCCTACTCCTCCGAGATTTAGTTCATGCAACTGAAAAAAAAACGTATCAT
>NC_068998.1:46821820-46825205 GCF_001194135.2 Octopus bimaculoides
TATAAATGAAAGTAAGAGCACAATGTTGTTTGTTGCTTTGAATAGATGCGTGTCTGGAAATTCTTATGCAATATTAAATATATTGTATATAATTCAAGATTGACATTTATTCCGAACCATGCTCTGTTGGTACTAAATCAAGTCAAACTTTTACCATTATATGAATTTCTTTGCATCAGTTACGTAATAATGTCTTCATAAGAAAATATGACCGCATGAAAAAAAAAAAATCAGTAGTTGTAGGGAAAGGAATCCTGATGTGCCTAAAGGAAGTCGAAACTGCTCGATCGAATCCTAAGTGTTGTTATCTACCGAACATCTTATATTTATTTGCAGGGTACATATTCCCAATGAGACTAAACATATGGTCTAAATCATCATCATCAACATATTCATCATCATCGTCATCGTCATCATCATCATCATCATCATCATCCCCACCACCACTACAGCTACAACCATCTTTACCTCCTCGTCCTCCAGCAGCAGCAGGAGCGCCAGCACCACCACCACCACCACCACACTCACAACCACAACCACAACCACCACCTTAATTCTTCTTCTTCTTCTACTACTACTACTACTACTACTACTACTACTACTACTACTACTACTACTACTACTACTACTACTACTACAACTACTACTACTATTATTATTATTATTATTATTATTATTATTATTAGTAGTAGTAGTAGTAGTAGTAGTAGTAGTAGTAGTAGTAGTAGTAGTAATTAATTAATTAGTTATCAAGTATTTCATTTGCTTTCTGACTGAAATTTTGTCGATCATTGCCTTTCTCAAATTTGTCCCAAGAGCTTATCTCTCAGCGGTTTCGCTACTTCACTTCAAGTTCCCGTCTGTCAGCCAGAGCATGCATTCTTTACTTCCAATATTCTCGGCTTGTTACCTGAACAGACTATATAATTCCATTTCTTTCCATTTACTCGCTCGATTCTTTCTCTCTTTGAATCTTCCTACTGTTTCAATCATTCTTTGGGCATCTCTAGCTACCGATAATGTTCGTTCTTTACTCTGTATACCAGAATTTTTCAATCCCAATCTTGCAGTAACTAACGATGTCTTCTGCGTTTAATAATCCTCTGTCAACTTTCTTTCATGGTAGGTAGAGTCTGTCGGCATTATTTTTAGGGTGGTGTGTATTGTATATTATGAACAGCTTTTCTAGTCCCTCTATTCAAGTTCGGTAGCCCGGCCTTAGTCACTTTCGTGCGTACCCGCGCGTGTATTTGAATGCGTGCGGGTATGTGTGTGGGAGAGAGTCCATGAATGCTTGCAGCTGTAGAAAAGTGTTTGTTTGTATGTGTGTCTGTAAAGTTTGGGAGGTCTCTGTCTAGGTGTATATGTGTGTGTGTACGTGTATGTGCACGCGTGTGTGTGAGTATGTGTGTGGTATATGTGTTTGCGTGGGTCTGTTCGTAAGTTTCTTGTGTTTGCGACTGTGTAACAGAATATCTGCATATGTGTTTCTGTAAGTGAGTTTTGAGGCGCCTGTGCATCTGTAGGGGTGTTTGCAAATGTATATGTGTGTGTATGTGTGTCTGGATGAGTGTGTACGTGTGTCTATGAGAGTATATATGCATCTGTGAATGTGTTTGTGATTTCTCAGAAATAAATTTCCAAATAAACCATGTTAGCAGGGTTCCTAAAAGTGAGGTATAAATGAATACATGCATAAAGACACACGCACGCACACACACACATACACATTTACACACATCCGCACACAAACACATACATACATACACACATGCACGCACACACACATACACACGCACACGTATATATATATATATATATATATATATACACTCACATACATATATACATACGCATACACACACACACGAGTAACGTGCACAATAACATTATAATTATTTCTTTATTGCCCACAAGGGGTTAAACATAGAGGAGACAAACAACGACAGATAAAGGGATTAAGTCGATTACACCGACCCCAGTGCGTAACTGGTACTTATTTAATCGACCCCGAAAAGGGTGAAAGGCAAAGTCGACCTCGGCAGAATTTGAACTCAGAACGTAATGGCAGACGAAATACCGCTTAGCATTTCGCCCGGCGTGCTAACGATTCTACCAGCTCGCCGCCTTACAATAACATTATAATGCATGCATACACTAATACACAAACGAACTCACATATAGAAAGGAGAAAAAAGAGGGAGAGAGGTGTGGGGAATACCTGAGAACATGTGTTTTTAGTAAACGCACACATTCACTCTGGCGGTAAAACCCGATATTGTGGTTGAATCGCATGTTTTTGTATCTCTCTGTGGGGTTAGGAAATGGATATCTGATCGGTTAGTTTCAGTGTTTATAGCTGCATCATCAGAAATTGTTTTTTCTGACCATAAAGAAAATAAATAGTAGCTTATACTTATGTGTATTACACATACACAGTCACACACGCATACATACACACACATTCATACACACACACACACACACACACACACACACACACACCTGTAACAATTAATCGAGAATCGATGTATGTAGTCTTCAGTTGTTAAATTTTAACTTCTATTGAGGCGTGCATGAACAGGCCAACGATCGAAGCCATTCCAGCTGTGGTCACCTCATCGTATTTGATGTATCCATGTACTCTTTTGCTTTAAGACGATATGACATGATTTGGATTCAGCTGCTATGTTCAGCATACTGAGTAAGCACGTACAAGTCCTCTCATTATCTCGACCTTATGTTTTGTATTCTAGTGTAGAGGAGAGTTAAACACACAGAGTTCCTCTTTATGGGAAACCTGTAGTACCAGTATCGGTGATGATTGCTGGTTGTTGTCTTGACGATGACGGTCTTCCATATATTTACCTCATTTATAAAAATGAAGTTGAACATTAATTATGTTGATGTACTGCTCCGCTTCTCTGAAGCCTAGAAGTGATTTCCTGCGAATCTTCAAGTATCTAATGTCTCATACCGCCATTCACGGGGTGTCAGGATGTTTACATACACCTACACAGGCGCACACATAATACATATACACACACATACATACGCACATAGAATAAATTACATATATACATATGCATATGTGTGTGTGTGTGTGTGTGTGTGTGTGTGTGTGTGTGTGTGTGTGAGTGAGTGTGTGTGTGTGTGTATTTCTGCAGCTGTATACAGTATCGTGCAATAAGCAAAGGAATACTGTATAAACATACATAAAGTATGCATGTATCTATGCAATATCCTTACACATAAACACACACACATGCATACACATATACGCACACAAATATGTGTATGTAGATGTATGTATGTACACACGCACACACACACACGCATACACACACACACACACACATATATATATGTATATATATATATATAT
>NC_068998.1:46825482-46827358 GCF_001194135.2 Octopus bimaculoides
TATATATATATATATATATTATCAGCTTACTCAAGAAATGAAGAGGCATGCTGTTATTGTGGTTATAAAGGCTGAGCACAGCAATTTAGAAATGTCTTGATTTTTAAAAGTTGCAAGATCTTTCGTCTACAAAGTTTGTAAGGAGCTAGAGAGACTGAAGATGGAAACGTATCACCAGTATGAAAGCATAAAAAGCATTCTAAACACTCTGAAACCATCAGAACACCTGAATTTATCCAGCAAGGTCAATAGACCATTGATTACAATCCCAGATAGTCCATGAGGTCAACTGCAAAAGATCTGCATGCGTCCCAAGGAACAATCAGAAATGTTGTCCACGAAGACACCCGATATAAATCTTATATGATGAGAAAAGGTCAATTTGTCAGAAAAAGCAAAAGAAAATCACTACATCAAATCTAAAAGGCTTTTAAACAAACTGAAAAATCTAGCAGAAGATTTGATTTGGCTTTTCTCAAACGAGAAAAACTTCGACCAAGGTTAAAAAGTTAACAGAAGAAATGACAGATGGTTATGTGCAGACCCTTCTGAAGTTCCAAGTGTTATACATACAAAATTTTCTGTAATTGTCATGTTTTTAAAGGTTCTCAGCAATGAAGGGCATGCAAGGCCTCCTTACTTCTTTCCACAAGTCCTTAGAGTTAACTCTGACGTCTAGATCGAGGTCCTGGAAATAATTGTTAAGCCCTGTGTAAGACTCTGCACTATCACACATGGCTCTAGTAACACAAGAGTAAATAGCTGAAAATTTTCATGATCACATAACTTTAACATTTGGCCTCCTAAATCCCCAGATTTCAATCCAATTCGCTGCATTTTGTTTGTCTTTACGTCCCGAGTTCAAATTCCATCGAGGTTGACTTCACCTTTCATCCTTTGGGTTCGATAAAGTAAGTAATAGTTGAACACTGAAGTGTCTATCGACTTTCACGCTGCTCCTCTCAAACAACACAAGCTCGTAAAATCCTGTATTGCTTGTTTAACCACGTGGACGATGGAGGATCTTGAGATGATTCATACAAAAGCTGATCAACATCACTTTCATATTTCAGCGACCCTAACGTGATTTTGTTTGACAGAAAAGACGCGTAACCAATCCATTGCAACTTCTGCCATTTTATTCTGATATCGAGGACTTTCATCCATGTTTCATTACTGTTTTCAGTAAAATTTCACCAATATTAAAACCATCAAACAGCTCTTGGCTGAATGCGATTCAGTCTTCATTTTCTTCATCTGTCAGCAGACACCGGACAGATTCTGCGGCTACATCAGCAATCTTTATTTTCTTCCATAAAATCAGGTGTCATAAACTTTCCACAGAAAGTGTATTTGCTAAACTAATCAATAGAAAGATCTATATATCTGTTATAAAAAGCCTGGAATAAAAGCATATGATTGTAAACAGGGATAATTAAACAAGGATTAAGATTATTTATGTTTAACAAACATATTATTCCGTCATTGTGTGTTGTTAATATTTGGAATCAGGTGGCGCCTTCTATACTACATTTAGACGAGAAGGGAAGAATATACCATACGATATTTTGCATTTTATGTGACAACACTATTTTATAATTACATCGATTATATTGTTGCTTATTCGACCGTAACACAAAGTCTATATACGTTTATCTCATATTTATTATTTAACCAAATCTATCAGCAAAATCACATTTCAGTGTGCATGTGTGTGTGTATGTGTGCGTGTGTGTGTGTGTGTGTGTGTGTGTGTATGTGTGTGTGTGTGTGTGTGTGTTAAGAGGATTATGCATAGACATATGTCTTCGTTTATCATTTCTATCATGTTGTTGGGGGTATATGTCTATATATGAGTGTCTGTGTTGAGTGTATA
>NC_068998.1:46828005-46829132 GCF_001194135.2 Octopus bimaculoides
ATATATATATATATATATATATATATATATATATATATATATATAAAGTGAATATACGCCATGTGAAGACACGTATGCGAATGTGTGTGTCATTTTAAAATATGTCAAAGAACAAACGAACGTTCACGAAACAACAAAAAAACTAAATGAATAAACAAAAAAAATGTGCCTTGTGGGAACGCCAATGAGTTGCAGTGAAAAATAATCATATTTTATAATGGCAGACGATCGACTGTTAGAGTCCGCCATTTTACCTTCGTTTTAGAAAATGGTAGAGAAATGTCAGATTGACATTTTATTTGCCTTCTGTACTCTTCCTGCTCCTCCCAGTCATTTCCCCCCGCCTATTACAGTAGCTTTTAAAATACAGAAGACACAGTATCTCCTCCAGCCATCTGTTTATTAGCATCGACCGATAACATATTTTTTTAATGCAACTTCTCTAACCTCTCGTTTACAGCTTTCTTGCAATATCTTTAGCACATCATTATAATCTTAGATAAATACATACGTGCACACAAAGGTATGTGTAAGCAGCATTTACACACACACACACACACACACACACACACACACACACACACACACACACACATACATACACGCACACACACACAGCACATGCACACTCATGCACACACATGCACACACACACATATGTATCTCTACATAAATGCATATACGTACACACACACATATATGTACATGTATATACGTTTATTCCATTCCCTTTGTTTCTAATTATATGTGTATGTATGTGTGTGTATGAATGTGTCTTTGTGTGTGTATGTGTACAAACACACACACACAATCACACACATACACACACACACACACACACACACACACACACACACATATATATATGCACGTATAAGTATGTGAAAACGATAAGAAAGTTCCCAAATGCAGGTATTTCACCTGATGGCAGTCCCTCCAGGTGGCAGGTTTGGGCTGTAGGAGATCTTTCAATCCTGTTGCACTGTAAGAAAATAATATTATGAAATACATACATACATATTCATTTATAAATAATACAAATTTATTTATTTATACACACACATTTATATGGACATATATAAATATATATGTATGCATGTGTAAATATATATATATATATATATATA
>NC_068998.1:46834390-46835751 GCF_001194135.2 Octopus bimaculoides
TATACTATTTTTTATATAATATATACTTACATATATAAAATATATATACACATGTATACACACGTCTATATACAGTTATAGATACTATATGTATATATATATATATATATATATATGCACATATATATATATATACACACACACGCACACACACATACGCACACACACACACACATATACACACACACACACACACACACACACACACACACATGTATATATATACATATTAATATCAACATCTTAAAAAGTCATCGACGGTGGGATTGTGCTGTGTAATGAGGTGTGGTGCGTGTGTTGATGGGATGGCTATCATCTGTCATGATGAAGCAATCATCATCATCATCATCATCATCATCATCCTATGTATATATATATGAATATGTGCGAGGATGTATATTCATATGTATATATGTATATAAACACACACACACAAGTGCGCGCACCTCCCCGCACACACTCCCTAATATTCATGCATTCGTTATTCAGTGGTTATATTCAATTAATATTGAAATACAAAAATAACTCTTACAAACATATATCATAATATAATATATAATATTATATATTATGATATAATTTAACATAACGATATATATATATATATATATATATATATATATATATATATATATATATATATACATACAGGCGCACACAGAAACAACCCACTCCCTACAAAGCAGTCGTTCATAATCTGATAGTCTGTCCTATTTCTAAGACACAGTCTTATGATATATGATACCCCGCATCTCAGTTCAGTCAGCACCAGCAATGAAAGGGTATTTGCATTCGTTTGTTGCGTTGGTAAATAGCTTAGAGACAGGTGATGTCATTATATCAGAGGTCTATATCGAGATGGCGGGGGGAAGTGACCTCGTAGACAGTGGGTGGGAAATTCACGTGAGGGGTGGATGAGAGCGGTGGATTGGCAGAAAGCAGTGGATTATTGGCGGGATTGGTAGAACGAACAAATTGCCTCGATGTATTTAGTTGAGTTATTTTTACTTTCCAAGTTCAAATCCCACAGAAGCGACCTTTACGTTTTATCTATCCTCGGTCGAAAATCAGTGGAATATTGAGGGATTATTTAGTAGTTACGGCATTACCATTCCTGATAAAAGTGGGGTGCTGAAAAGTCCCCGGCTCAGGGTAAAAGAAAATACAGGAAGATCGGTTAATTATGATTTTATTCAACATATTTCCCCCTTAAATTCATACATATATTGCAGCGGTCCATCAGTTTTTCTAAGCCTTGTAAAAGAACTCGGAAGGTATGGCCTCCTACCAGGCCTTTCACGACACCATTAAAGCCAACCACTTTTAAGCATCCCCTCATTTATATATATATATATATATAT
>NC_068998.1:46836036-46836493 GCF_001194135.2 Octopus bimaculoides
ATATATATATATATATATATATATATACATATTACACATATACATACACGCATACACACACACACACACACATATGTATGTATGTATGTATGTATACTAGGGGGTTGCTGAAAGATCCTGGCTTAGGGTAAAAGCAAATACAGGAGGATCGGTCAGTTATGTTTTTATCCAACATATTCCCTTCTCATATTCACTCATTTATTGCAGTGGACCTTCAGCTTCTCTAAACCATGTAAAACAACTCCAAGCTGGCCTTTGGCGATACTATTAATGCCAGGAACTTTTCAGAACCCTATCGTATCTGGTCTTACGTCTACTGCGTTAAGACACCAAAGTAGTTGTTTATTGGTACAGAGAGGAGTGATAGGTAAACTAATACCTTGTGGTATTTGGTATTTTGTTACAAGTTTGAGTTGAAAAACAACACATTGTCCTTCATCCTTCTAGTATATATATA
>NC_068998.1:46836503-46839770 GCF_001194135.2 Octopus bimaculoides
TGAAGATAGGTATTTATACACACCTATTTTCTACGCATCTATCTATCTATCTGTCTGTCTGTCTGTATATGCATGTATATACTACAATAACAAATGAAAACTTACATGCGCATATATGCATGAACGCATGTGTATAGGTGCATGCGTGCACCTGTGCGAGTATAAGGAACAGCAGGAAAAACACTCAATACCGGAATTAGAGTATACATAATTCAACGTAGTCAGCTGAAACTCATTAGGTGGAACTGATGAAACAGGTAACATATCGCGTATGAAAAGTAAGTTTTTACTAATTGGTTTCGACTGAACGACTCACATGTGTGCCCGTGCGCACACACGCGCATGTAGTTTTGTATATATGTATTAATGTATGTATGTATACACACACGCGCACGCACACACACACACACACACACAAACACACACACACTCATATATATTTATATATATATACAAACATACATTCACATTGAGATAGATATATATTCGGATTTCTAGTTCTCTCTCCCTTTCTCTCTCAGTCTCTCTCTCTCTCTCTCTCTCTCTCTCTCTATATATATATATATATATATATATATATATATATATATATATATATATATATATATACTATTATATGGCAGCTTTTACGCTAGTATGTTGCTTTTAAGCTACTGACCCCGAATGGGCAGATTTGCAAACAGATCTTTGACTTGTTCTGGAGAATTTGTTGCAATTGCTTCCTCCAGAGTCATATTCCAATAATGATCATATTAGTCTCAAAAATATTACATAAAAATTGTTGGATTTCGTAATTAATTTCGTTTATTCCCAAAATTCTTTTCCAAGTTGAAAAATTTGTTGTAGAAAAAAAATCGTCACAAAAATCACGTAAAAAATCGCCGAAAACAATCGAAGTTATGAAAATTTACTCACGGAGTCTTTCAGTCTCCGTCTTTCAGTTTCCTTCTACCAAATCCACTCACAAGGCTTTGGTCGGCCCAAGCTACTTACCACACAGTCACTCCTGCGCCAACGATGAACATTTTTCATTCTACTCCTACACCTACTCTTAATTCCTCAAATCCTGTCTTATCCTTTAGCTCCTTTCTCTGTTAATCTTTTCCCGTCATCTCACTCTCGGCTTTGCTTTCTACCTCTCATTCCATTACCCTTTCATTCTTTCTGTTTACACTGTTTCTTCTACCATTTCTTGTTCACGTATGAAACTGACGTGGCCCTGCGTTCCTTATTCCTTATCAGTTGTAACCTGCTTTTTTCTTTTAGCTTAGAGGACGGGAAACTTTGCTGTCTCTCATTTCTCTCCGTTCAACGTTTCATCTGAAGAAAGACTTGTGTCCGAATCGTTAGATGTTCCACTCCTCTCGGCAGCTTCTCTATACTCTGTTTATCGATTTTACTACATAAATCTTGCCAACGCAGGACAATACAAGGTTCATACATACATGCGTACATACATATATATATACATACATACGTACATACATACACACATTGATACATATATAGAGAGGCAATTATACATATATATATACATATACATACATTCACATATACATATATAAATGCATATGCACACACACACACAAATTTATATACATATATACACACATCCGATCATGCAGTCATATTTTCAATTTAATTAAATTCCTCTCAAACATTGTCAATTTATAAAAACGCTATATTCCATTAATAGGTGAAGTGTTGGCTGTAGTGGTGGTCGTTGTCGTAGTCGTGGTGGTAAGAAGATGGAGGGAGAGGTATAGGGGTGTTGGCGGTAGTTGGAGATGTGTGGCAATAATGTCATAGTAACAACGGCGACCGGTGTGCATTCTTGTTAAATTACATATATAAAACTGACAAACGCTAGATTGTTATTCCAAGCAATTTATTATATATATATATATTGATTTCTGCTTACTAGATTCAATATTTATTGTTGTTGGAGATGAAGATAATTTTTGCCTGAATCGCCACCAACGCATTACTGGTATATATATATTTTTTACATATTTTATTACTACCTTTGAGGAACGAAGGATAAAAAAAATGCAACGTTAGCTAGGCGTCGATGTGATTTGAATTTAGTATATAGAGGCGTAAACACCCACATACACACACCCACCCACATGCATACACACATGCGCATACACACACACACAGCACATACAGACACACATGTATCTATATATATTTGTACATATGTGTGGATATATTTATTTTTATATCTATATATGCATATACACATGTGTGTGTATCTATATATGTATATATGTATACGTATATATACATGTATATATATACATATCGTAAAATATATTTGCCAACTTAATGTTCTATAGAGGACGATGTTACTGTTGTTTTTAGCCCCGGGAAGACATCTCCAGCTGGCCAACGACACACAGTCTGTGTCCGACTAGTATTTGTGAGGGAGGTCATTGCTTCCAACTCTAGCCTAACGTGATACACACATACCCGAGTTTCAGGGTAGTTACCCGTCTTCGGTGCGTGTTAATCACCAGATAGTGGTGAAGAACTCATTCCACTCGCAAACTCTGCCGCTGGTCTCGTAAAAAGAGAGATGAATTATATTAAATCTCTGAGCAAAACATAAACAGTAATAGTACGGAATCGTAAAATATATTTACCAGCTAAATGTGGTGGTCGTATAGAGGACGATGTTACTGTTGTTTTTAGCCTCAGGAAGACATCTCCTTAGTTGGCAAATATATTTTACGATTCAGACACCCTTACCATTCCATATTAAAGTAACAGAAATATTTCAATTACTAAAGCACCAATTTGATATTGATAGAGATTGCGGTAATATCACATATTATTATCTTATTGCCAATAACATATTGTTGATTATATCATTGGCAATAAAATCATCATTCCCCCGCCCCTCCACCTCTTCCTCCTACTCCTCCTCCGCATCATCATCATCGTCATTACCACCACTATCACCACCACTATTATCCTCGTTATCAACATCGTCGTCGTCGTTGTCACCACCATCACCACCACCACTTTCAACATCATCACAATCACCATCATCATCATCACCACCACCACCTTCATCATCATCATCACCATCATCTCCACTTTCAACATCATCACCATCAACATCATCATCATCACCACCACCATCACCACCACCACCACCATCACCACCACCACCAACAACAACAACAACAGCAACAACATAACCTTCATCATCATCATCATCATCATCATCATCATCATCATCATCATCGTCGTCGTCGT
>NC_068998.1:46839780-46844859 GCF_001194135.2 Octopus bimaculoides
ACCACCGCCACCACCACCACCACCACCAACACCAACAACAACAACAACAGCAACAACAACAACAACAACACAACAACAACAACAACAACACAACAACAACACAACCTTCATCATCATCATCATCATCATCATCATCATCATCATCGTCGTCGTCGTCTTCTCGTGTCGCCTGTTCTAAGCAGGTTCAGCACAATACATCACCCGTAATCTCAGTCCTTTTATTTTTTTCTATCCTCCTTATTATATTCGTTCATTCTCGTTTAATTCCGTCCAGTTCTTGATATTATCCCATTCACACAATTCTTCGTGCCGCCCTTCCACCCGCTTCCTCTTCTTTCATTTATTTTATCTTCTGTTAACGATCTCTATCCGCCATACATATTTTCCTAATTAAATGTCCAAAATATTTAGTATTTCTTTTCCTCTTTGATGTTTTTTTAATGAATTCTTTTATTTTTTCTCTTTTTTAGTTCTTCATCATTTGGTTTTGTGTTCTGTCCATGATAGTCTCAAAAGTCTTTTATACTCCAAAGTATCGAATTCCATAGATTTCTAATCTGTTTCATAACACTTAATCTGTTTCATCATGCTTAATCTCAGTATGTCAAGTCCGTATATTACACTAGATATTAAACGGGCAATGACCCCTCTCGGTAATGAATGGCCATGGGATTGAACCTGGAAAGTTACCCTCCGAGGCACAAGTCCGGATAAGGTTATTTATGGAAGACCAGCAGTCGCCCATGCATACCGGTCACCCTTCTCCATGTCACCGATGTTATCCAAGGGAAAGGCAAAGGGGCCGATACAGCTTGGCACCAGTGACGTCGCAACTCATTTCTACAGCTGAGGGAACTGGAACAACGTAAAACAAAGTGTCTTGCTCAAGAACACAACACACAGTCCAGTCCGAGAATCGAACTCACAACCTCATGATTGTGAGCCCGACACTCTAACCACAGAGCCATGTAACGTTTAAGTAATCTTTCTTTCTTGGTTCAATATTTAATTTTTTTCTTTTACATGTTTAAGTCATTGAACTTGCAGTCATGATGGGGTTACTGCCTTGAAGGTCTAGTAGGACAAATCAACCTCAGTACTTAAAGATACTTATTCTATCGGTCTCTACTACCGAACTGCAAGTTAAGGGGACATGGGTAAATAAACACTGGTTATTAAGCAAATGTGGGGGTCAAACACAGATTTACTCCATTCCTCAGAGAAATTGAGGGCTACAGTGCACCTTAATTTTGCGGCATTTGAAATTCTAATTAATTTATGAACAGCTATTCTACAGCTCTATATTTAAGAGATGAGGAATTATGTACATTATTTACGTTTGACGGATATTTGTCCTCATCTTGTTTGTTGTTAACCCAATGTTTTGGCTGATATACCCTCCAGCCTTCATCAGATGTCTTGGGGAAATTTCGAACCTGGGTTCTCATTCCTAAGGTATTCTTCGATGTTTTTATTATATTATAACAAACAAGACGAGGACAAATATCCGTCAAATGTAAATAATGAACAGCTATTCTGCTATAAATATAACCATAATATTTAAATACACGTTGCATGTCTCTCTACTTTGAGGGACCCCTCCTCCCTCGGTTCCACTCAGCACCATCTACGGAGTCCTGGTCACGTGGAAATGACGCTAAAGTTTTGACAGGCGTGCTACCAATTCTGCCAGCTTTATGTTCTGAGTTCATAGACTATGCTGAGCAGAATATCTTCTTTAATCAAGACAAGTGAAATATGAGAGAATATTCCGTTGTTATTTCTTGCAGATCGAGAGCGCATCTCTCACAGCGTGAATCATTTCTGCAATATATTATATGATATAGCAACAATTATATGTGAGTTCTGTGACATTTATTATGATTTATCTATTTATAAATTCAAGATTACTAATTATCTGTTTTAATTTATTCCTTATGCGCACCTGTGATAAGATTTGACATTAATATTTATAGGAGAAAGGAATATTATATTCGAGTAACATGTTTAATTGAAATTGACATGCACACATGTGATATTGTGATCTCTATCATAATTTTCTTTTGAGCTTATATTGGTTTCGGTCATTAGATTGCGGCCATGATGGGGCACCACCTTCAAACCTTTAATCATATTCCTCGCAGGAATTACGATACCAAACTTTAACGCACGCACAGATATCCTCACATACACATACAAACACGCATGCACACACGCACACACACTCACGCACACACATCAGCCTTTCACGTCCGCTTTTCCAAGATAGAATTGGCATTGGTTGGATGCCTCTTCAAAGGCAATACTTTACAACTCGATGTTTTTCCTGTTGCAAATACTTTTAGTCGCCTTTATGCCACTCAAAAACGTAACGTGATTTTTCCAAAACGTAAACACTCACAATACGTTTATGTATGTATGTATTTATGTATGTATACATGCACGCATGTATGCGTGTGTATGTATGTATGTTCATGTGTATATATATATATATACATATATGTGTATGTACACGTATGTACATATGTGTATGTACATATGTGTATGTACATATGTGTATGTACACGTATGTGTATATATGTGGTGTGTTTAGCCTGACTGACTCAGGATCTGATGATGGTAATTAGAAAAAAACCCTTAGAATCTCATCTCCCACCCACTGCAATAATAACCCCATCTTTTAGGGGCAGAGATTATAAACTGCCATGATATGTCTACCTTACATAAGAAACAGAAACATGCAGAATATCCGCAATTCATAGACCAGGACAATATTCAAAAGCAAGTGTTTCCCTTTTGGGACATCTCCTCCGAACAAGATTTTCCTTATAAGAGAACATTATTAGAAATATGTGTATATTTGATCCCATTAGTTGTGGCTGTGAGTGTAAAGACAGGACCAGTTATTCCCCAAGAGTAAAGTTTGCTACAGGAACACCATCGAGCTGTAATTCGATGTGCAGACAGAGGAATCAGAATATGGTCGATTATTTATAAAAGGAAAAGGAAGCCATCAACTTTAGTGGAACAAATTCAAGATAAGAGGGTACAACGCTGGAAGATATGGTGACTGGAAGGATCAGCACATATCCTGCGTCTCGGTAATCTTTCTCAGTTGATCTAGCATAGAGATGAACACCATTTTTTAATTAAAGCGATAATTAAATAATTAGAGTTTTTAATTAGGATAGACGATTAAACCGTCGAAAAGAAAATTGCATGTAAAGCTGCTAATTGCCATTCCCTAACAGTCATACTGGATACAGGGATAGTGTAAATTAAAAAAATGATTTAATAGTATATGAAGCACTTTCGTTACCAAGTGACTAGGTGTTCAATCCCTGAGTCAGTCAAGCTATATATATATATATATATATATATCCTTTCCTGAGTGTCCAATAACACCGTACTTATTCCATGTCTTTGCGTTGTTGTTTTTTCGTGTTTTTTCTTGCTTGTTCATGTTTGGATTGAATATATATATATATATATATATATATATATATATAAATGAGAATGTATGTCTGTGTGTCTGTGTGTCTGTGTCTGTGTGTCTGCGCCTCTGTGTCTGTGTGAATCTCTAAAACTCCAGAACTACACAACCAATTTCATTCAAATTTTACACACACCTTACTTAGGGTCCCGGTTGTCTTTTAGTCAAAACAAATTTTTTACTTCTTGCATAGTTCGAGCCCACAGCAACATAATATCTCCTCCACTATTAATTTTCATACTCAATCTACTACAGTGAAACTATACTCTCACATATACATACATCTCACATATATACACGCATACATACATATATACATACGTATAGTTAATTTACACTGCATGCAAAAATACAGACATCCTATATAGGGTACGGTATTAAACACACCCACACAAACATCTACACATACATATACATACCTGACGAATGAAAGAATTGCAGCAAAATGTATGCCTCGCTTGCTTACGAAGATCAAAAGCAGTCACGACTGAATGCGTGTCGCGAACTAAAAGAACAGTTGGACGTTGATCCGGACTTTTTTTTCCGAAGGTCATCACTGGCGACGAAAGCTGGTGCTACGGAATTTTCAGATGTGGAAGAGGTGAAGAAAAAAAGGCGTCACTTTGCAAGAGTTCTAGGACTGTTTTGAACAGTGGGAAATGCGTCTGGACCGATGCATTGATTCAAATGGAGAATAATTTGAAAGCGATAAAAGTGTAAACATGTAAAACTAAGTGAACAAAATAATATTGCAAAATTCCGGTTTCTTTTTTGGTATACTCTCGTACACTCCATGCCTTAAACTGATGACAATTCGAACTCTACCTCACCCTACTACTCTCTCCTCTCTTTCTTTCTCTTATTCGTTCACATACCTCATCGACCACTTCCGGCCACTGATTACACAACAACAAAATCCACGCCATTTTCTATTCTTCTCTACGCTCAGCAAGTAAAGTCGGCGGGGTTCATTCTCTTGATATCAAATGCTCCCAATCTTTGGTAAATGAAGACGAGAAGGTTCAGAAGAGATTTTATCTTGTATACGAAACCAAACAGCTCTGTTATTATATATTTTTTTAACATTGAGGTTATCATCCTTGATTGCTGCATTAAATTTTAAAACCCGTTGGGCGTTTCTGTCGTCTAATTGCAAGGATAACTATTATTAATGGAAGTTTTCCAAATTAGTACATTAAACATGGGAAAAGCTACATACACACACACATTCACACACTCAAATGTACACAAATACGCGCACACATACACACACACACTCAAATGCACTCACACACATACATACACACACGTTTATGCTTTTGCATGCCAGAAAATTTTACCGAGCACTCTCTTACACCAACGGTAGCAATATCACCGCCATAGCGATCACCACCGCTGCCACTAAAACCACCACCACCAACAACAACAACAACAACAACAACAGCAAAAGCAACAACAATAGCGCCATCACCAACATTAACAATATTCATTATTCATATTTCAACTTTGATTCACAGCTGTTAAAAATATAAACCGCTAACTTCAGAATTACATGGAAGTTCTTCAGCTGTTGTGTGTATATATAT
>NC_068998.1:46844992-46850496 GCF_001194135.2 Octopus bimaculoides
TATATATATATATATATATACGCATGTATGTATGTATATATATATATATATATATGTGTGTATGTGTGCACACACGCGCATGGTATATATTAATGATTGCGTGTGTATGTGTTTGTGCATGTATACATGTTTTGGTGGTAGATTTGTGAGAATCAATAATCAATTGTTCAGATATAAAATATATAGAAAAACAACTTTAACAATATTTACCTTTTATTCGTGCCCCACCCCGCCACCACTCTGACTTACTTAATTTTCCCATATTTTCAATATATTTACTGTATTTTATCCTAAGTTACTTAGCTGGATCTATCTTGACTTATCGTTTATTTTTACCTTTCTTAGACATACGCGGAAAACACTGGAAAATGTTTCGGTCCCGGCTGATGAGATACACCCTAAACTAACACATCGAAATATTAGTGTACGTCCCGGATTAAGGTAATATATAACCATATCTGCTCTCTGTGATGTATTCTATATTTTCCCTTCCCGTTTCATTTTGCTATTTCGATATTTTTGTCCGTGTTTTCAATAATTTTTTAAAGTTATTACAAAGAAAATAATGCTTTATCTTTTGATTATTGAAGATGTGTAAAGTGAATTTGTTAACCTCATATATCACGACTGAGTTCGTTTGAATATTTTAAGCTTATGTAATTTCGCAGCTGAGGACTTGTGAGAGGCTTTCAACAACTTTTAGCTGTTCATATATAATGCATTCGAAATATTCTCATCTTTGGTTTCGTTCAATTAATGTCGACCTGTCCGAACTTTAATGCGTTATAGATTATTGTAGTATATGCATGTATATATATATATGTATGTGTATGTCTGTGTGCATATACATACACATATACACACATACATATATAATCACATTCACAAACAGACACACGCATATATTCATACAAATATATGTGTGTGGGTGTCTGCTCATTTTTGCATATATAAGCGCAGGAGTGATTCTGTGGTAAGAAGCTTGCTTACCAACCACATGGTTCTGGGTTCAGTCCCACTGCATGACACATTGGGCAAGTGTCTCCTACTATAGTTTCGAGCCGACCAAAGCCTTCTGAGTGGGTGTGGTAGACAGAAACTGAAAGAAGCCCGTCGTATATATATATATATATATATATCCCCGTCACTCATGGGTTTTAATTTTTAATAACTTCCTTGACTTTACAAATAAATGCCTGAAATTTTGATACAATATAAAGGACATAATGGAAATTAATAGGCATAAATCAAATTTTGCAACACCACTACATCACATATGAAAAATGACATCGCTTAAATGGCAGCCATTTTCGACTTCACACGTCCGTGCTCTTTCTAAAACTTGCACCACAACACCCTCAAGAGTCTCAGACCCCACTTCTCTGATTTCTCTATTGATGTTCTCCTTCAGTTGCACCAGGGTCTCCAGTTTGTTGACGTAAACCCTCTCTCTCAAGTATCCCCACAAGAGAAAATCCTGGCTAGTCAACTCTGGGGAACGTGGAGGCCAGTTGATATTGCCGTAGCGGGATAATATTCTTTCCCCAAAGCATTGCCGTAGCAACTACATTGCTTCTCTTGTGGTATAAGCAGTTGCCCCATCTTTCTGAAACCATGAGTGAGGTCTACTTTGAATAGCCAACTGCTGTGTTAGAGCTTTTTTCAGTAATAGTGTCTTCGTCGGCTGTTTTCATATATTTCGGAGAAACTACGAATGATGTTGAACTCTTGGCGATAACAAATGTTGTAAGAAATAGATAAGCTGTTTTGTAACGTAGCAGGTCACGTAGTTGAAATGGAAGATATAAGAATTCCAAAGATACCACAAAAGTGTTGCCTGATCGAAAGAAGAACAACGCACTCAGAGTGAGCTATGGAACTACTGGATTTCATAAAGTGTCATATTTCACTTTTTTCAGTCACTGGACGGTGGCCATGCTGGGGCATCACTTTGAATAAGCAAATGAAGAGGAATTTCGAAGAGAATCGCATCATTGTTCCCATTACTCCACTGCCCTCGGTCCGTCTTTAGACAATTCCAATGCCATAAAAATTTATCTATGAACAGAGGTTGCTTCTTCGTCGTATAACCTTTCTCTATTTTGGGTAAATACAATGTTGTGAGCCATCACTCATGACCTTTATCGCAACAGAATGTTCTACCTATCCCTTTATTTGTGTGTGAATGGACCCCGATATTTAAGTGGTACTTTATTTATCGACCCCGGAAAGATAAAAGGCAAACTTGATCCCAACAGGATTCGAACTCAAGGAACAGTGAGCCGCAACAAATAATAGAAAATATTCTATCCGATGCTCTAATGATTCTGCCAGTTCGTAATTATCCTTCGGGTACATGAGGCCTTAATCACATGCAGCAGCTGTTGCATAAGTCTTTAATCACACAATTACAGCAAGAGTTGCTGGTCTTTAGTTATACAATTATACCATGGTTTATACGAGCCTTTCATCTCAAAATTACACCAGGTGTAGTATAAATTTTTAATCATATGATTATGGCATGAATTCTATGATATAAAACTTTTAAACCAAAGAAATACGTGGAGAAAAGTCGGAAACTAATTTCCATCGGTTTTACCATTTCTTTGAGATAAAATTAATTTTTAGAATAGGTACAACGCCCTGTAATTTGGGTGAACGTGAGCATGAGTGGCTGTGTGGTAAGACGCTTGCTTCTCAACCACATGGTTGTGGGTTCGGTCCTATTGCGTGGCACCTTGGACAAATGTCTTCTATGTCTTCTTTGGGCCAACCAAAGTCTTGTGAGTAGATTCGGTAAACGGAAACTGAAAAGTCTCCCGCTGTGTATATATAAATATATATATATATATATATATGTATGTGTGTGCGTGTGTGTGTCTTTGTGTCTGTGTCTGTCCTCCATCGCTACTTGGCAACTGGGGACTTAAACCGGTGTTTAAGTCCCCGTAAATTAGCGGTACGGCAAAGGACACCGATAGAATATAAAGACCTAGCTTTAAATAACGGACAGAGGTCAGTTCATTAGAACAAAAATTCTTGAAGGCGGCGCCCCAGTATGGCCAGAGTCTAATGACTGAAAGAAGTAAAAGAAGATAGGTAAATGGGTCCCAGCTTTAGTAATTTATTTTATTGCTCCCGGAAGGAAGAAGGTCTAAATGTACTCCACAGACATTTCAATTCAAAATGACCCGAAGATTCCCCATGAAATACCACAGTATATTCAACCGTGGGTGTCATCCGCTCTACCAATTGGCAATACTTTTCGGAAACGAAAACACGTACAAAGTAACAACAACAATATTTGGCAAAGCTCTCATACATTCGCATACTCTCTTACACACACACACACACACACACACACACACACACACACACACACACACACACACACACACACACACACACACACACACACACGCACACACACTCATATATATTCTTTTCTACTCTAGACACAAGGCCCGAAATTTTTGTGGCGGCACACCGGGAAAAATGCATAGTTACATTTCGACTATCTTTACGTTCTGAGATCAAATTCCACCGAGGTCGGTTTTGCCTTTTGAGCTAAGCACTCATCTACCATTCTGCGCAACTTCTCAGAAACGAAAACATTTGCAAAGTAAGAACAACAACATTTCGCAATGCTCGCATACACACACATATGCACACACACAAACACACATGCATATAACGCCCCTATCCCGAAATTGCTGGCCTTGTGCCAAAATTTGAAACCAATATATACTTAAAGGATGATTCAGCTGCTATTCCTAGCAGGTCAAACTACCACATTGAGACCAGGTTATTGGTTCGGTACATCAAGATTATGGCTACGGATATGATTCACGAAATTACGATGAGGCTTTCTTTGTTAACGACCATAGCAACATTTATTGCTGTGCGTCTAGAGATTTAAATGTATTAGAGGAGGAGTTTATGAGTGAACAAACAATACAATAGCTTCATTAGATTTGTGTTTGATACAAAATAGTCTTTGTTCAATTTAAATACTTTAGTTTTATCTGTAATTTTTTTTTAGAGCTTGCAGTAGAAGGAGGCAGAAATTTGCAACTCACTCAGCCTAACATATTTACACTCACACACATATATACATGTATTAATGTTTGTTTTAATGTCAAGTTAGATATAAAAACAGTTTAGCAATAAACTGAATGATTACGCAATAATTTTTAACAGAGTAAATTAAATTTTTACAAGAGAAAGATTGATAGCGACTTCGAAATTTTAACTTGTTCGTCTTTGTCTTATGGAGGTAACCAGACTGAAACTTCTAACTCACTGTCAACGGTTTCCATGCTAAAGGTTGTTATATATATCATTAATAATATCAGGGTAATAAGAAATATTAGAAATTTCTACTACCAGTTCCTAGCGTGTAAAAAAAATTAGTTAATAGACTATATATTATTCATATAAATATAGTGTACATTTAAACACATAAGAGGTATCTCTCATAGGATATCCTATGACATATACCTCTTATGTGTTTAAACGTACACTGCATTTATATGTATATATATATATGCATATATATATATATTTTATATATATATATATTATATATATATATATATATACGAGTATATAAAAATAAGCAACAAGTTAATGCTGTACGATCGCTTCATGCGACTCCGTTTATTTAAACAATGTGAACATTACATCAATGTGTACATATATATATATATATATATATATATTTTTCTCCGTGTTTTTCTCCTTGTCTCCGTATTCTTTCTTTTGAAGAGCGTAGCTCGAAACGTCAAAGACTTTCCGTATTCCCGAGCGTCATACTAATATATACTTTTGTTATTTACACCACCTGTCCTCGTCTGTTGTTATTTTTTGTATATTCTCCCATATATATATATATAGGTACACATATATGTATACATGTATATATGTACACATATATATGTTTACATGTATGTTCATATATGTATATAAAACTAGATAGACGTACTAACTAGATATGTAAAAACACGCACACACACACACACACATGCACGCACACAAATACACACACGCACACACGCACACACGCACGCACGCACACATATACATGTATAAATTCATAAATTGATAGATTACCCAGACGTTTGAAATTGAATATTATCAACCAGGAAAAACAAAAACAAATAATGTTATCTAAAACCACGCGTCTATAATTTTATTTCTGAAACAAACAACCATTAACAGACCGTCTAGCTCATCTCACTTAGCATGAGTTTAATAACGTAACTTAGATAAAGAGTAATTGCTATAACCATATTATATAATGCAATATTGTATAACATGATATTATATACATGTGTGTATATACAAATACATACACCTATATATATATATGTGTGTGTGTGAACATTATTAATGCCCCAAACTTAACATAGATGTGATGTTTGTTTAAAAGTTAGAAACTGCGGGTTTTTGTTCCGGAAATCTCCCTTCAAAGACGTATGGTGTTACCAAAAAGCACCCCGCCC
>NC_068998.1:46852310-46854443 GCF_001194135.2 Octopus bimaculoides
TATATATATATATATATATATATATTAATAATAATATAAATAATATATATGTATATGCATATATACGTACGTATATGTACCTACTTACATCTATACGCATATATATATATATGTGTGTGTGTGTGTGTGTAAGTAGGTACATATACGTATGTATATATGCATATATATATATCTTATTTATATTATTATTATTATTATTATTATTATTATTATTATTATTATTAGATAGATAGATAGATAGATAGATGAATGGATGGATGGATATATCTATCACTATAAAGCCAGGCTATTATAGAGTCTAACCTGATCTTACCTAGAACATCTCCTCTCGCTTTTACGTGTCCCATAACTAGTAATTTGCCGATAAACAGTAAGCTAACTCAGATATTCAATGCTGAAATTAATACTTGTATACCGACTTCTACTATATATATAAGTGTAGATAAATAAAAGATCTTTATAGCGATAGATTTATCGATCCATATTAGAATTTGTAAGGAAAGATTTGTATGAACTAAATCGTATTCGTCTGAAATAGTCTCTTTTTAATGGTTTCTGTATAAAGCGATAGAATACTGAGTAATTAGTGTTTCAGAGAAATTTGATCTTAATTAACGTTGTTGTTGTTGTTGATGATGTCGATGTTTTAGTCAATTTATATTTTGCGCTGTTATTACTTGTATGTAATCTTTTTCTAAATAAATTATTGGCAGAGAAAAAGTAACACGTTGTGTCCTTGGTAGAGTAAGAAATACATAATTTCTTTCGGAATACGCACACACGTATGCATACTGACATATATATACACACATTGGAGGCGCAATGGCCCAGTGGTTAGGGCAGAGGACTCGCGGTCATAGGATCACGGTTTCGATTCCCAGACCGGGCGTTGTGAGTGTTTATTGAGCGAAAACACCTAAAGCTCCACGAGGCTCCGGCAGAGGATGGTGGCGAACCCTGCTGTACTCTTTCACCACAGCTTTCTCTCACTCTTTCTTCATGTTTCTGTTGTGCCTGTAATTCAAAGGGTCAGCCTTGTCACACCATGTCACGCTGAATATCCCCCGAGAACTACGTTAAGGGTACACGTGTCTGTGGAGTGCTCAACCACTTACACGTTAATCTCACGAGCAGGCTGTTCCGTTGATCGGATCAACTGGAACCCTCGACGTCGTAAGCGACGGAGTGCCAACAACATGTATCTGTATACATACACGTATGCACACACATATATGTGTGTGTGTGTATATATATGTAGATAGATCGTGAGTTAGATTGCTGGGCGGTGCGTTGTGTTCTTGAGCAAAACACTTCACTTGCCCCAGTCTCCCTTTCGATCAGGAGCGGGGCATGTTGGCCTGCTTACCTAGCCGGCGGGGTGGCGTCATTTGAAGGCTAAAACAATACAAAAGCGCATTGTTACCAGTGATATGTAACGTCTTATAGCCTTATATATATGATGGACCGAGGCTATAATGGAAGACACTTACCAAAGGTGTCACGTGTGACTCAACCCAGAACCATGTGGTTAGGAAGCAAGCTTCTTACCATACAGCCACACACACCCAGCCGCACGCACACAAACACTCACTCACACACACCCAATAACACATTTCCTCCCAAATAATACATATATAAATACATTTACATACATATGCACGCACATACACATGCAATTACACATGCACACCACACACACACGCACGCACGCATGCACACACGCATTGTCACATATTCCTTAACCGTTAGTTTAAATAGTCTAACCAGCAAAATAGTCATGTGAGGCACGGTGTCTTTTCACCTTGCACTTTATTCTATGTTTAATTTCTCACCTTCCATTCTTTCTCACCTTCCCTTCTTTCTATCAATCTTTATTCTCTATTCGTATTTCTCGAAACGGTGATATTTCTCTTTCATTCTGTACGATTCAATTGTAGTCATCTAATATGATTTATAGACGCAATATGGCATTGTGTTAGATCTCACAAAGAGCAATGTGACCTCTAAAAGGGTGTTAAATAACAGGATCTTGACTATATTCAGAATAGGATCGATAATAAAATACATAAATATAGGCTGCACGTTTTATAATGTATTGAGTACGTTATTATATATATATATTATATATATATA
>NC_068998.1:46854993-46855837 GCF_001194135.2 Octopus bimaculoides
TATATATATATATATATATATATATATATATGTGTGTGTGTGTGTGTGTGTGTGTGTGTATGCGTGCATGTATATATATGTAAGTAGGTATATGTAAGTAGAGAGAGAGAGAGAGAGAGAGAGAGAGAAAGAAAGAAAGAAAGAAAGAAAGAAAGAAAGAAAGAAAAGCTGATATTTTGAACAAGAAATACAGATATGCTCAAAGACAGACTGATAGATGTAAGCAAAGAAGCAAAACGAAGCAACAATAAAGAATAATTAGGCGTACATGAAAGAAAAGAACGAGAAGTTAACGAAACAAAGAAACTTCAGTTAAATATCTTACAATATGTTAACGCACTAAACACCGTCAGTTGCACAGCCTTATGGAGGCATGCAGGCATGCAAAATGGGTATTAATGTCTAACGTGAGCTACATTTAGTTTGAATAAAATCATTATATACTATCTGCAACTCTAATACACACGTATATGTTCTCTAAATTGTCTCATATTTCACTAATGCAGATTCATGTTCCAATAATTTGCCTTGTTCTGCATCTTCTGTCCATGTCGTCTGCTTCAGTGAAATCTTATTTCTTAGCAGGCGACAGTTCTTAAAAGAAATGACGGGGTGCAATTATCATGGGAGAATTAGCACACATGCTTCTGTCCACAGATTAAATATATATACACACATGGGTGCATACATACACACATGTGCACACACCCTCATTCACACGTACACGAATATACATACATATAAATGTATATGTGTATCTATGTACGTGTATGTATATATGAAATAGATACAAACGTGTGTGTATATAAATATATATATATATATATATATATATATATATATA
>NC_068998.1:46856180-46858638 GCF_001194135.2 Octopus bimaculoides
CACGCATAAAAACGATATGTACTCCATATCTTAAAACAACGGACATGTGACATAAAGTAAAATAGTAATTTTAAACAAAGGAGCTGACTGTCACAGTAGTTTCTGGTAAGTTCTGTTTCTAAAAGATACTTTTTTGATACATTAGTCCGCTGGGTGATGCTTAGATCGATCGATAGATAAATAGACAGATAGATATAGTAAAGGGAAGTGTAACTGTACATGTGTCTATGTGCGCGTCCATTTAACAAATCGGTGCATTGTATTGACCCTAGCATACTTCAACTGGTTCTTAGTTTATCGACTCCGAAAGGGTGAAAGGTAAAGTTGACCTCGGCGGAATTTGAACTCAGAACGTAGCGACGTGCGAAATCCCGCTGAGCATTTCGTTTAGCGTGCTAACGATTCTGCCAGCTCGCTACCTTAATGCCTTAGTAATAATAATAATAACAATAATAATAATAATAACAATAATAATAATAATAACAACAACAACATTGCAGGCGATACCATATTCATATGAGATTTATATGTAAATTTTTCATCTCGAGTGAAGTTTTGCTATTGATGAGCACAAACATTATTTCTTTACTGAGACGATAATACGCTAATCTTAAATAAATGATATGTTAATGCATAACGAATATTGATTAATAATGTATATAATGCTTAACATATAGTAGTTAAAAATGATTAATGTGGCATAACTTAATTTTATGCTTTTGAAGACAAAAGACTGATGGATTAGTTACTATATTTGAATAAATATGCTTATTCAATATGAGGTATTGAGTACGCCATACTTGGTGAAACCACTCCTAAACTAATATTCTTCCCACGTGCGCGCGCGCATACACACACACACGTAACGAATCTGTAATTTACGATATAATTTTTAAATCTTATAGATACAATAGTTTCAATACAACATAGAGAATATATTTTTTAACATAAATATTAATATTATATTTATGCTTTTATGCATCACGCGCCTATATGATGGGATCTCTCATATCAATATTCATACGAATATAACGAATTCATGATATAACAATATATATGCATAGATTACTTTTCAGCGGTATTTCGTCCGACTTTACGCTCTGAGTTCGAATTCTGTCGAGGTCGACTTTGCCTTTCATCCTTTCGGGATCGATAAATTAAGTAGCAGTGGAACACTGGTCGACATAATCGATTACTCCCCTCCCCAAAATTTCAGGACTTCTGCCTTTAGTAGAAAGAATTATTATTATTATGGTTATTATGCAACATTGAAATATGTTCTGGCACCACATGAGGTCTCTCATAAAAGAATAAGTTTGGCTGGTGGTAAAAACCAAGTCTTGAGTAACCTTGCCGATGCGTTAAGTCAGCAATGGCAGTAATATCAAAGTGATGAGAATCACCGCCAGTTGTGTTCTACAAGACAGGTGAGAAAGGACATTAAAAGAATATATGTCAGACGAAGTTGGGATCCGGACATTTGTATGGTAGTGAGGATTGAAAGGTGTCTGTAGATCTGATGGAAATATTCATGCTCCGAAACCATGCTGCAATAACTAAGGAATATCCTGACCATATGAAATGGTCTGATTTGCCAAAAGCAAAGAAAAAAAGAAAGGAAAGAAAAATGTCTTATTTCTTTTAGTCGAGTGTCTTGTGAAAGGAATGCAGATTGGGTAGATGGAAGGAAGAACCTAAAATATGAAGAACTTAGAGAATTACTTAGGCGTGACGATGAAAGAGTACGAAGGGATGATAAAAAGTTCCTGGTTTTAAGGATGTCGCGAAAGGTCTGGTTGGAGGCCCAACTTTCTGGGTTCATTTACAGGGCTAAGAAAAACTGAAGGACCGCTGCGATAAGCTAACTGACCCTCCTGTATTTTCTTTTACCCAAAGCCAGGAACTTTTCAGCACCCACTCGTACAGTATTTTCAGAAGAGATCAGATGTCGTATATTCATAGCATCTTGATAGGTACTGCAGGGTAGGTACCGTATTCTTCGGCATACAGGTAGGTATAAACATACGGTGTAAAGATTCAAGCATCGTCGTTATCTTTCCAAATCCTGCTGCATTTTGCACGAAATCTTTGGTCTTCCAAAGTCATCTTCGTGTATGTCGATCTCCTTGTTTTGGCTTTAAATTTTGGTTTGAAATTTCGACTTGAATGTTGGAAAATGCTGTACATGTATGGAAGAGCATAAAATACGATGAATTTGGGAAATTATAAGACATGATGATAGAAGTTTTGAGTGTTTCCAAAAGAGATTGGTTGTCACGGGCGGATGGTATCTTGATACGGTACTACAATAGTTGGTGGTGGTGGTGACTGTTGGGCTGGTGTGGAATTGATTATTGCTGTTGTAGTGGTGGTATTGGGAGGGCGATAGTGGCGGCGATAGTAGTGGTGGTGGGGATGGGGGTGGTATTTATTTGCTGTGATGATGTTTTGGTTTAGC
>NC_068998.1:46860188-46861619 GCF_001194135.2 Octopus bimaculoides
ATATAGAAGGAATGAGATGAGAATATGGATAAATAGATAGATAGAGGGAATAAATAAACTGATACCTAGGCAGACAGACAGTCACACACATACACACACATATATATATGATATATATATCTCTCTCTATATATCATATATTCTGTAACTAATAATTTTTTTATCCTTGTCTCAATTAACTTGTGCATTTCTCTTTGCAGCCCTGTAAAAAACTAATTTGTTTCCTAATTAGAAACGATTACTATATATATATATATATGAATGTAAAGATATATATATATATATCATATATATATATATATATTTACAAATAAAGAATGAAATGGGAAGGTAAATAGATACATGGATAGATAGATAGATAGATAGATAGATAGATAGATAGATAGATAGATAGATAGATAGGCAGGTAGACAGATAAATTGATAGATAAAAACACTACCCTCTGAAAGCATCAACAACGTTACTCGTAGCCTGTTGACACATTCTCCCGCAGAAGCTTCGAATTGTATGAATAACCTTCATATACACCCAGTCTCTGGTGGTGTACACAAACATATACGCATGCACACATATATATATATGTATATATATATATACACAGGCGCACAAATGCTACCGCTTCCTCCCCCTCCCCTTCATCCTCTCTCTTCTCCTCTCTCTCTCTCTCTTTCTCTGTCTCACCTAAAGAACTCACAATTTAAACCGACATGGAAATAATGCAGAGAACATCGTAGATCTTGAACTGCAAATTGTTGCACGCAAACACACACAAAAACACACACACATACATACATACACATACACACACACACAAACACGCTAACACGCACATGTACATAGACTCGTACACATAAGCATACACATGCAAACTCATACACTTACATGCATACGCGAGCATACATATAGACAGATAGACATATGTATGTACTCATGAAAATGCACCCATACTGACACACACACACACACGTTATACATACAAACACGTGCAGAACATACATTATTTATATACACTTTATACATTCTTATACACCTGCACACCACACACACACACACATACACACACACACCACACATACACACCCATCACACATATATACACACACACACATTAAACACACACATTAAACACACACATATAAACACCACATACACACGCACACACACATATAAACAACACATACACACGCACACACACACACGCATACACACATTCACACACACACACATTCACGCGAGCGCGTGCACACTCCATACACAACCGCCATCTCTAATGTCCTCACTTCACCTCTACTTCAATCCTTCAAGCATTACTCCATAGAATCCCTCCTCACCCCTCTACTCCCTATTCCCCTCCCTCCCTCTCATTTTTCTTCAATACATACATACATACATATATATATACATATATATATATATATATATATATATATA
>NC_068998.1:46863375-46865422 GCF_001194135.2 Octopus bimaculoides
AATTACAGTCAACAAATGAAAAAAGAATGAATGCTGAAAAATAAATGAAAGTAAAATACTTAGGGAAAATGGAATATTTTGTTTAAATCTATGGAGAATTCTTGTTAATTCGCTAAAGACATCGAAAACGAAAGGAAGGAGAGAAAGTAAAAAAAAACAGAAAGGAGAAATATATATGTGTCCGCCACCACCACCGGCTTCTGGAGATATATTTGGAATATTACGGATTTAACTAGTTTGTAATAACTTCGTTATACAACATGTAATTATTATTATTATTGATATTATTATTATCATTATTATCATATATACAGTTGTTATTATTTATGTAATTTTTTATGTTAAGTGTATGTGTATCACAAAGTGTGTGCATGCGTATATATATGTGTGCGTAAGCGTGTGTGTGTACTTGTGCATTTACGTGTGCATATGTGCGTGTGTAAGGATGTGTGAATATGTGTGCATGTTGGTATATGTGTGAGTATAAGCGTATGAACGGATGTGTGAGTATAAGCGTATGGGCATGTGTATGTATTTGTCTATATTGTGTGTATTAGTGTGTGGTATTTTGATATTTGTATATTATGTATACGTATGAGCAAGTGCGTGTGTTTATGTACTATTTTGTGTATACGTGTGTATGTGTGTGTATGTGTGTGTGCGTGTGACATTTTGATATTTGCATATGTGTATGCACGTCTGTGTGTGTTTGTGTTTGTGTGTGCGTGTACGTCTGTGTGTTTGTGTGTGTGTGTTCATATGTATGTGCGCATTTGTGTGTGTACGTGTGGTGTGTGTTTATATGTATGTGTGTATTTGTGCGTGTACGTCTGTGTGTGCTTGTGTGCGGTGGGTTTATATGTAAGTGTGTATTTGTGTGTGTACATGTGCGAGAGTATTTAGGTATTTCTGTTTTACGTGTAGCTGTATACTTGTGCGTGTGTATGTATGTGTGTGTGTACGTGCCTATATGCTTTTCTATATGTGTGAGTGCATGTTGGCGTGCGTGTGAGTCTATGAGCGTACGTGTGTGTGTGTGTGTGTGAGTGTGCAAGTGTGTATGTATCTGTGTGCCTGTGTTTGTACGTGTCTGTGCGTATCTGTGTGCATGTGTGTGCCTTCATGTTTGTGCGTGTGTGATTGCGTGTTCGCCTGTGAGCGCACGTGCGTGTGTGTGTTTACATGTGTGAGTCTGCATCCATGTGTGAGTCTGCATTCATGTGTGAGCCTGCATCCATGTGTGCCTGTGTTTGTACGTGTCTGTGGGTGTCTATCTGTGTTTGTGTGGGCACGAGCGTGCCTGTCTGTGTGCGCGTCTGTGTGCATGCGTGTCCCTGTGCATTGTCTGTGCGTCTTTGTGTGCATATATGTGTGTGAGTATGTGTCCGTGCGTGCATGTATGCTTATGTGTCTGTGCATATCTATATATGTGTGTGTGTTTGTGAATCACATATTAATCTCATGTTGTTTTCATGTAGTTGCTGCTGTTTGCTTTGGAAGTTTTTGTGGTAATGGAATCGACTTGTGTCGAAGATGTTCCCTGTCGGTTACGTAACAGCATCGGGTGGTGACTGTACAGTGCATGTTATAGTATAAAGTGGTGTTTATGAAGAATATGTGTTGTGTTATGATTTGTAAAGTATGTGTTGTAGTATTGAGTGGCTGTTGTGTAGAAATGTGTTGTGTGGTTTGCATTGTAGTAGCGGTGAGTGACTCTGTAGTATATGTTATCGTAATAGGTGGCGAGTGTGTAGAAACATGTCCTGTTGCATATTCTTGGCTTAAAATAATCCGGTGTGTATAATGTGTATAGCGGCAGGCATGGATGTATGGTAACAAGCTTGCTTCTCAACCACATGCTTCCAGGTTCAGTCCCACTGCGTGGTACTTTGGGCAAGGGTCTTCTTCTATAGCCTCGAGCCGACCAAGGCCTTGTGAGTGGATTTAGTAGACGGAAACTGAAAGAACCCTTATCTAGATGTATGTGTGTGTGTGTGTGTGTGTGTGTGTGCGTGTGTGTGTGTGTGTGTGTGTGTGTGTGTGTGTG
>NC_068998.1:46865788-46866884 GCF_001194135.2 Octopus bimaculoides
GATGAGAGAGAGAGAGGGATGAGAGAGAGAGAGGGATGAGAGAGAGAGAGGGATGAGAGAGAGAGAGATGTGTGATGTGGGAGCGATTATTATTATTATGATTTAAATGAATCTTGTTTCCAAGGCTGTAAAACGAAAGTATAAAGCGCTCCCTCTGAGAATTGTGCTGTTCATTCAAGGGTGTGTGGCAACGCGTATAAGTAATACGTACGTCACGTGAGATAGAGACCTCTATAGGTAACATATATATATATATATATATATATATATAAACGTGTAATATGAAATATTGGTAATTATGTGTAGATGTTCAAGATAATGATGATGTTGAAGGTTAATACATAACATTAAAAATCTATTTTTATGTCATTTTGATATGCTCGTATTTTGTAATAAATATATGTATTAGGCGTTGAACACGCACCTTGCACACATACATGCATATATACATACACACGCACACATACACTCTTACACACACACACACACACTCATACACACACCCATATACATGCATACACATTCGTGGATGCGTACAGACACGTATAAATACATACTTGTGTAAACGTGTGTGATTGTGTGTGTTTGTGTGTATGTGTGTCCACGCGCGTGTGTGTATGTTTGTGTGTGTGTGTATGTGTGTTTGTGTGTGTTGATGTAAACATAGACACATATGACTTTATGAATATGTTTTAATAAACAATTTCGAGTGAGATGTTTTTTAAGTGATGATAGTGACCTCGAAGTTGGGCCAAATCAACCCTGAAATCAGTTTCAAATACCAGAAACGTCGTAGTCTCTATCATCTTTAATTGACAAATAGACATAAGTGTACACCCACCCGCACACACACATGAAACCGTGCAAACTTTGACAACGCACACTCTACGTGTTGACTTCCTCGTTTAACGAACCTGATAAAAAATCATATAAAACAAGAGATCGGCAAAATGAAACTTGAGAAATTCATGTATTCGATGTAACATACAAACGTCAAAACACAGTTACAGTGATATCTTTGAGTGAATCCCCTCTCTTACCTATATATCTACCAACCTCTCTTTCTCTCTCTCTCTCTCTCTCTCTCTCTCTCTCT
>NC_068998.1:46867694-46869491 GCF_001194135.2 Octopus bimaculoides
ATATACACATAAGCACACATTCACATATATCTATCTTCTCTGAGGTTTACATATATACGTGTGTATGTGTGTGTTTGCGTGTGTGTGTGTGTGCCAACAATAAGGTACAAGCATATACACACATAAACACATTTATACAGTACGGGCATGTACTACACATGTTGACACAAACCACGCACACATACACACACACGCACATGCACAAACACACACATGCACACATTCAGACTCCCATACATAGGTACTATACATGTACATACACACCCATGGAGATATACGCACACACACACACACATACTCCGTACACATATACACATCCACATTGACTCACATACATATTCACGCCCACACTGACACACATACAGGTACAAAATACATACACACATAGACATACACATATACGAAACACATACACAAGCATACAGATATACGCGCACACACATACATACGCACACGCACACACACACATACACACAAACACACACACATACCAGACTCCATATTACTCCACAAACACATTAATGTTCTTATACAAATACACATACACACACGTATATATTAATACGCACACATACTCATATACATATACATACGTATGCACACGTGTACACACCGACATTTCTTCCGGCTCTTTACGTTCTGAACTTGAATGCCGTCGAGGCTGACTTTGCCTTTCATCCTTCTGAGGTTAATAAAATAAGTTACTAGTCCAGTCCTGGACCCGATGAGATCGAGTGACACCCTTTCAAGAAAAAAAAAAATCTGTTGATCTTGTGTCAAAATTTGAAACAATTTAAAGGCGGCGAACTGGACGGCCTGAGTTCAAATGCCGCCAAGGTTGACTTTGCATTTCATCCTCTCAGAAATGGATGAATAGGGTACCAATTGAGCACGGGAGGTGGGGCGATGTAATCAAGTAGCAACCTCCTCCAAAATTTCAGCGCTTGTGCCAGTAATAGAAAGGATTATTATTGTTGAGTGAGAGAGAGCAGTGCATGCCATCAAAATGACACTGGGGTAAGATATATGAAGCCAAGTATACCCATAATTACTACCTGTCTGATAAGGTACACCAGGCACATGCATCACAACCATATATCTGTGACATGGTGATCTCATATCAAGATAAACAGCACGTGACCTTGCAGGTGGGGCCCAGTTAGAATTTTCTTCAGGTTGTGTAGCCCATCCCACTCAAAAGGTCACTGAATACGGGTTGTTAAAGGATGTTGAACGAAACACCCATGTTTCCAAAGGTGAATTATTCAAACCCCAAAGAATTCCTCTCAACACATGGCTGTGATGCTCCCTCCACTACTTCTGCTCATGATCAGAGATGCACATATCGTCAGCCACTAAGGGACATGCTCAACTGGTTCAGGTCAAACAACTGACGAGCAAATCTGTGGTATTAAGCAGAATATTTGCTTTAGCCTATCTTTTTATACCAAGACAAAACAATGTATATGATAGCACTTCCATTCAATTAAGATCAAAAGCCACGAGAGTCACTGTCTGGTACTGCGTCAGGGCGTTTATTATTATTATTATTATTAGTAGTAGTAGTAGTAGCAGTAGTAGTAGAAGCAGTTGTCGTGGTAGTGGTGGTGGTGGTTATGGTGGTGGTGTTGATGGTATATATGGTTGTTGTTACGCAACCTATGGCTGTCAATGTTCTGAGAAAGAAATATGTAAAATGGTATATTTTTAACCAAAATTTCTACATTTACCTTTGATACTGGCATCCCCCCCCCACACATGAATATATATGTATATATGAGTGTGCGTATATATATA
>NC_068998.1:46869501-46870957 GCF_001194135.2 Octopus bimaculoides
TATATATATTGCTTTATATATGTTTATATATGTACACACATACACAGAGTTCAGAGTTCTCGACTGGAAGCATTGCTGCTGGTTCATGTGCTAATACTTAATCATTCGCGCTTTAACGATCATAGCTCTTCATCAAACTTCGTGTTTTCACGTCCCCATCGCTAAACTGAGTAGATTGGGTGAGTGAGTAGAGAGCGACCAACCACTAAGCTTAAAAGTCAATAATTGTTTTGGTATTTGACTTATCCTGCCAAGAAAGAAACACCATTAAAATGTAAAAACAAGATGGTTGTTACAAGTATGACACAGCATAATACTTTTGCTCGGCAACATTAACATGCCGTGGAAATATCAAAACCACGGGCCTGGATTGCGGCGATGAACTACGTTTGGAAGTGGATTACTACCCTTCACCTCTGTATAACACCGCACAGAGGAATTGGAGATGTAGATATATATTTAGATTGTCTGATCAGTAAAGTTATATAGATGTTATCTATCTATCTATCTATCTATCTATCTATCTATCTATCTATCTATCTATGTGTTCAACCGTGTGTGGCTAATAAAGAAACATATCTATCTACTTATCGGTCCTAACTGTCTATGTATCGATAAAAGATACTCCAAAAGTCCGGAATATGGAGGCAGACTTCGTTAGGATGCCGAATACTAGCCCCACTTCTGCTCATCAAGGCAGAGAGAAATTGGACCCATGGAAAGTTAAACACGCAGAGTTAAATACACGCTTCAGTGGTTCTGAATACCTTACCTCATACCATCCATCCACCACTCCTTTGATGGTGATGGGGGTAGAGTTCTTAGGTACTTACTTCCTTCATAGGCTCCTATCAGAAGCAATCGTCATTACACTTTTCGGCTGGATCCCCGAAAGTGACCAACTGAGACTACGAACGTTATCCACCCATTTCGTTCTTGCTCCACCCCTAGGTCTCCTACCAGTTGGCTCGATTTGAAGAATATGTCTTGTAATTTTTTCCTATGATATTTTAGAAAATTTCACCCATAAGTTACCCAGTTTATTTAAATAGAACACCAGTCGACCTGTCTGACAAATGGTTACAAACAGCGCTGTCTTAAGACGTCGGAGCACGATGCGGTTACCTGGCGGGGCCTGATGAGTCTGGGGCTCCAATTCCGGTCTATATATATGGTAATACTATAGGCCCCAATACCTTGATATGCGCGGGGGCCTATAATGCCGCTCAGAGGGCCCTTGATATAAACTAAATAAGCATAAAGATCTAAGCCTACGACAAGGTTTTCAGTCGATTGTTGTTTCTTTGTTGTGTTGTATTGATTTTGTTTTAGTCAATGATTTCGCTATCTTAATGTGTCACTTTACCGTAAATCATTCCTAAATGCACCAAGCAACCTTGCCATACAAATGTGTGTGTGTGTGTGTGCATAATTATATGCATATATATATATATAT
>NC_068998.1:46871247-46880007 GCF_001194135.2 Octopus bimaculoides
CTTGCAAGCGATTTTGCAAGCTCGCAGCCTTCTACTGATAACATACGTTTATATATAGTTTTACACTGACCAGCGTTTAAATACGCACGACTACACACACACACATATACACACACACACACACACACACACACACACGCACACACACATACACACACACACGCATACACAGAAAGAGGCTGACAGATTGAAAACATTATCACACTGTCACTCACATACACGCAAGTTTGTGCACAGTGCGCATGTCAAAACACCAACGATCGTAAATGACCACCACCACCACTACCACTACCACCACCAGTAACATTACTACCGCTACCACCACCACCGCCACTTAAACACTGTAATATAATCACACACACATACACAAACATATACACGCGCACACACACACGTACACACACACATACAAGCCTTTCTTCAGGTAGTGTTACAAGACAAGACATCATTCTGTCGTCGAGATACAGACTGACAAGTTCAACACAGCTATCAGGGCGGTGAAACTGTAACGCGGCAGAACAAATACCATTAGGTATTTTGTTCAACGCTTTAACAAGTTCAACTAACCAACAAACAACCAACTCATCAGCCAGGGATAATAACTAATTTATAAACCTCGGAAATACAAAAGCCAAAAGTTGATTAACTTTAACACGGGTTTGAACCTAGAACATAATGACAATATACCTCATGGTATTTTGTCTTCCCCTCAAACCAACTCGCCAATCGTCAACTTAAAAATCATACACATACGTTCTCATTTACATACATTTCACAGCCGTGTCACATTAACAGTTCTTAGTCATCTTATAATTTTCTTGATTACTAATCAAATTATATTATTAAATGATTTAATTAACTTCTATCATTGTTTTCTTTTCCCTATTCTTTTCCACTTCAAGTACCTTTGTGGGAAAAACGGATTACTTTTACCTGCTATCTTTTGATGTAATCGACAATAAACGTGGTCAAAGGTAAGTTGTATACTTGTCTATCTATCTATATATCTATCTATCTATCTATCTATATATCTATCTATCTATCTATATATATATCTATCTATCTATCTATCTATCTATCTATCTATCTATCTATCTATCTATCTATCTATCTATCGACCTACCTATAGCTTTCTGTCTGTCTATCATGTTTACTTATCTACCTACAGCTGTTTGTCTATAGGTGTCTCAAACTACAGCTGTTGTATACAGGTGCCTCTAACTACTCACCTACATATCTACTGCTGTCTGTCCATCCATCCATCCATCCATCCATCCATCCATCCATCCATCCATCCATCCATCCATCCATCCATCCATCCATCTATCTATCTACAGCTGTTTGTCTATTTCTGTCTACTTATCTGTCTTATACAGCTGTGTGTTTGCTTATCTGTCTATCGATCAGTTTATCTACCAACACATCTATCTATCTATCTATCTATCTATCTATCTATCTATCTATCTATCTATCTATCTATCTACTTGTCTATTCCAATAACCACGGATAGTTATCTATTGTGTTCGCTTGAGAGTGGGTACTACTATTACACTAACTGTTTTACGTTTCTCTATAGTTGTGATCAGGCATATACCCTTCACAGCCGTCCCACATTTAATTTAGTGGAACATGCAGGCTGTGGCAAATGCATAGAGAGGGCTGCATCCGTAATTGGCATCTGCGCACTTCACCCGAGTAGAATGGAACAACTTGAATAAGGTGCCTTGTTCAAGAACACAATACACTATTCTTGTACATACATACAAACATTAAAGGATTGGTCGCTGTTTAGTTACGTATTTAGGAGGTGGTTATAGATTTACTTATTGAATTTATTTACCGATACTGTTGTACATAGGGTAAATATGTGTGAAAGTTGTGGTTTCTTTGGTATGTTTATTCCCAAACAACACTTATTTTAGTGCTGTTGACACCATCGGATTGAATGGTACTGCTCAGGTGTCGAAACCATAATGATATTCATGGGGCAGCACACATATATTTTTCATAATGTTAAAGATAGACAATGTGTCTTTAGCTCACAAACACTCACACACATAAGTTTTTTTTTTATTGCTAATAATTTGGCCCATTCAACAGCTGCTGAATGAGTTTGAACTGGCAAGTTTCCTTGCGAATTAGCAATTCATTTCATTGTCTCTCCTTAATCTGTAACAGATGGTTAATTATAACACTGTAAACATGTGTACCAAGGTACATAGTGGACAAGGTGCATATACAAGGTACATAGTGGACAATGAGATATAAAATATCGGGGCACTAAAATAGGGTGGGTTAAAGACAGAAACCTATTTAGAGCTCTCACTGGCCCCAGCTGGGACGAATTTTTGTCTATCTCTAACAGTTATTGTGTTTTTACACAGTAACTCAAAAAACCGATCGTGATTCGCTAAAATATTTCCAACGTCATCTAAAAACCTAACCATTCAAGACTTCGTGTGGAACCGGATCTAACAATTTCGTATTTGGCGCGCTTTTATCGAACCAAGACCATTGCTATATATTCAGTGCTTTTTAGCCACTGAGAACAGACGACGGGCGGCAGACATCGGACCGGACACATGTAACAGCAACTAGCAGACAATAGAACTGGCAGCAGGCCCTGAATGCTGTTACAACACAAAGACAATCGACAACGGCGGCGGCAGCAATACGCCGTGAACAGCTAACATCAAGAAAGTCATGAACGCAAATTCAATCATTTCTAGTCCAAGAACAATAAACTTCGCTCTGTCTCGATGCTTGTTGTTGGCAGCTACAACATCTTTATTTACGACAAAAATAAATATATTTCATTGAAGATTTCAAACAGATTTCTCTCTTCTATATCGTAACACAGATATGACATCAATTTAGCAATTTAACCCACATATCTGTCATATATACGACTATTTAGCTCCCACAGCAGTCTTATGTTCGACAGTAATCCAGCGATGTTGCTCACGTATCGATCAGATACCCAACAACAAATCCGGTTCACTTCTCATCCCCAGCCTTATAGCAATCATTAAAACCCAACAGACATACAACCAGCTTTATGACTACACTACGACAGCTTAATTCAAATTACACTCGCCATACATCTTTCGCTTTACTTTCTTTCGCTTTTTCTTGATTTTTGTACAAAGCTAAAACAACTTTCGCATGGGTTTCCGGAGTGGCTGTGAGCTATGAAGTTTGCTTCCCAGGCACATGATTGCGGTTTCAGTCCTACTTGGATAATGATGCCTTGGGTAAGCATCGGATGTACCAAGACTTGTAAGTGGATTTGGTAGACAGAAAGTGTAAGAAGCCCGTCGTAGATACATATATATGTGTTTGTGTTTGTATACGTTTGTGTGTGTGCGTTTATGTGTGTATTAGTTTGTGTGTGTTTTTTTGTTTGTGTGTGTTTGTGTGTGCGCGTCTCTTTGTGTATGTGCTTGTGAGTGCGTGCGGATGTCTGTTTGTTTGTATGTGTCTTAGCATGGTTTTGTTTGTACTTGTGTATTTGTTTGTGTGTGTATGTGTGTGTGTGTGTGCTTGTGTGTGCGTGCGGGGTGTGTGTTTGTTTGTGAGTGTGTCTGTAAGTTTGTGTGTCTTTGATTGCGTATATGTGAGTGTGTTTGTTCCCCACCATCGCTCAACAATCAGCGTTGCTTACAAAAAAAAAAAGAGCCTTTAAAACACGTACCAAGCTTTAAAAAAATGAGTCCTGGGGTCGACTCGTTCGACTAAAAGTCTAAAAAGCGGTGCCCCAGCATGGCTGCAGTCTAATGACTGAAACAAGTAAGAGCATAAAAGCATGTTACACGAACACTGATACACGAATGAGACCACAGCTTTCGGTCACAAGCTGTTTGCAGCTTTTGCATCTGCTTGAAGCCATTTTGCAACCTTCGCAGTAATTGCAACCACAAGACAGTTCTGCAGCAAACACAGTGATAGTTACACATCCTTCGTTATTTATTGCAACAAAATTATAATCTTTACAGCGAAAGAAACTTCATTTTCTGATAGTCTTAATATAAGACACGTATTTAAGCGAACCGATACCTAAAGCAGTAAATCATTTCCGCAGTTTCCATAATAACTGTGTCTATTTTATTTCCTTTTACGTGCCGCTTTAAAAAGCAGAACCGCCATTCACGTTCTCGAATCATTTAATGAACATTGATATTAGTTTATACGATATCAACTTCAGGTTTATATTAGAAGGACTGCTACTTTATAAAGCAGAAGAACTGCTGGTTTTGTTGATTTATATAGCAGGTGAATTGCTGGTTTATATAACAGATGGGCTGATTATTTATATATCATATGAACTGCTGATTTATATAACATATGAAAAGGTGGTTTATATTATTAACTGTTGTTGTGTATATGAGCTACTGGTTCATATAACATACGAATTATTGGCTTATATAACACAAGGTCTGATGGTATGTATAACACAATAACGCGTTGGTTTCGTAGTATTTAGAACTATTAATGCTATAATTCTGCCACATCTATAGAACGAATATATAGCTTTAAACTACAGATGGGAGGAAAAAGTAGAAATAAACTCTTGCATATAAGAAAATATAATTAATATATATCTTCTCTGTGCATCCATCTACAACAGTTTCTTTACTCCAACATTTCTCCCGGCTTTATATTCAGAATTCAAATTCCGCCGAAATTACCTTTGCCTTTTATCTCTTCGAGGGCGAGGAAAGAGGAACCAGTTGAGCACCGGAGACAATGTTACCGACTAGACCACATATCCCACCTCTACAAAGTTTCAGGTCTTGTGCCAATAGTAGAAAGAGTTATTTGAAGATATTGGTACTAGGATTAACTAGGAGGCGGTGGCTTAACTGACTTTGCTAGCGATGATGTTGACGGATTTCAACATTTTGATAAAATTTAAACACTGTAGTATGTTTTTTTTTTTTTGCTTATAATATACGACTCTGCTAGTTTGTTGTATTATATATAAATTAGAGATTTTATTGTCATTTGTAACGTTTTACAGCTGCTGGTATATTTGCGCTGTAAGTCACTGTATTTCATGTCTGATCTCCTTGCATCATGTACAATGATACGACTTACTTAGTTGCTGGAAAATGTTTACTGTTACAGCTAAGATATATTTATTGTTTTCTCTTGGTGTATTTTATTAGGACATTCATGGAAATCTTCAATGTCAATGACTCTCTCTAGTTTGTACTAACAACGGATATATCAATATTTTCATTTGTAACTTTATACAATATTTTTCTGCTGTAACTGAGCTACTTTTTGCTTTCTCGTTGTTGTTGTTGTTGCTTTTCTTTTTCATCTCAGGTTCTGTTGTAACTCCTGGAGTCTTGCATGCGTAACGGGCTTGTTGCCTGCAGCCTACGGTACCATGCTATATTTTCTTTTCAACTGTCTAATACTTACCTGATTATTCTGGCCGTGCCAAGGAGGTAAACCTAAATCATCATCATCATTATTCTCCATAAAATAAATGCAAATTGTCTACTAATGTCGATTAATAACTTTATTGTTACCTCTTTCTTGTATTCACATTCAAGTTACTTATATAGAAAATTAGATGGCACGTGGACTTGTGGTTAGGGTGTTGCACTGTCGATTGCTTGATCGTAGGTTCAATTCCTGGACCGAGCATACGCTGAGCTCTTGTGCAAAACACTTCATTTTTCGTTGCTCCAGTCCATTCACCTGTAAATGAGTAATCCTGCGACAGATTAGCGTTCCGATTAGAGGGAATGCTTGCCTGCACGCCTAACTATCCGATAGTCTAGTCGATCAAATGATCACGCGATATAGAAAATAATTAAAATAAACCTCACGACTTTAGTTTCATGCCAGTGCGATGATCATGCGAGAACTGTTGGTCTTTCTACATGTATCCATTTTACTCACATTGCAATAGATTCTTTTTTCCTTCTTTATCTGATGTTTTAGAATGTTTTTGAAATATTATTTTGCTATTTGTTCTGTTGTCTTTTGGGGTCGTTGTTTGTGTGTCGTTCAAGTTGGTTAGTTGTCGATATTATTTTGTTTTATTTATTTTCGGACGTGACTAAGGTTTCCGTCGAATCTTTTACCCACCCGATGAAAGTACTATATATTCATTGATCAGTTGTACCGTTCTTATTTTTATGCGGTTTTGAATTTTATCGTATATTGGGATGCAATCGCTGTTTTACTTCTGATAACCTAATGTTTTCGGTCACAGTTGATTTGTTTTATATTCTGTATATCTGTTTATTCTTGCTTAAAATCGAATTTATTTTTCTCATTTCTGATTTTATTTCACTATGGTCCGTTGGTTACTAGTGACAGTATCACCGATGTCCTGTTCACGTCGCCTGATTTCAGCTCTCATTTATTCTCTCTAGCTATTTTGCAAATTGCTTTTTTTTTTTTGCTTCTTTTTTCATTTCTTATAGTTCATTGGTTATTATTTACGGTGCGGAGGTCTTGTATCCTGCCATTGGTGAGATATGCTCTCAGGTTGTGAAATTATTTCTCTGTATGTTTGTGCGAACACACAGACACACACATACACACACGCACACACGCGCAAGAACTGACATACTGCCACGCATAACGCGGAGAAACAGTTACACAAATATATAACCTTGCGCATGTTTATGTGTCCATTGAAGCATACATGAGCATGTATTCAAATGTGAAGGCTGGCTATAAGGGAATAAAGGAAGAAATAGAAAGAGAATATTAAGAACCAAAAGGAAAGAGTATATTCTCCCTCATCATCATCATCATCATCATCATCATCATCTTCTTCTTCTTCTAATTATGCTAATTCTGTTTCTTCTATGTGGTTTCGGGTTCAGTCCCACTACGTGGCACCTTCACCAAGTGTGTCTTCTACTATAGCCTCGGGCCGACCAAAACCTTATGAGTGGATTTGGTAGACGGAAACTGAAAGAAGCCCGTCGTATTTATATATATATGTGTGTGTATGTGTGTGTGTGTGTGTGTGTGTGTGTGTGTGTTGTGTGTGTGTGTGTCTGTGCTTGTCCGCCCAACATCGCTTGACAACCGGATGCTGGTGTGTTTACGTCCCCGTATGCTAGTGGTTCGGCAAAAGAGACCGATAGAATAAGTACTAGGCTTACAAAGAATAAGTCATGGGGTTGATTTGTTCGACTAAAGGCGGTGATCCAGCATGGCCACAGTCAAATGGCTGAAACAAATAAAAGAATAAAAGAATATATATGTTAATATATACACGAGGGCGCATAACCTAGTGGTAAGGCTATTGCACTCACGATCGCTAGACCGTGGTTTCAAATCCTAAACACTTCATCTCACGTTGCTCTGCCATCATTTCAACACCTGATGCGTGGTACACCATGCACCTGTCTGTTCAAGCAGCATCGATTTGATGGAGGGAGGGAGCTGACGTAGAGTGCATGCGTTTGATCACTATAGACAAATCATTTGTGCAAGCCGTTCGGCAAAAGCTGAACACTTATATGTCATATGCATAAATATATGTGTGTGTGTGTGTGTGTGTATGTGTGTACGTGAGTGTTTGTGTGTGGAGGGAGAGAGAGATAGAGAGAGAAAGAAAGAGAGAGAGAGATAGAGAGAGAGAGAGAGAGAGAGACAGACAGACAGAGACAGAGACAGAGAAAGGTTTACTCATATATACAAATATATATTTATCGCTTTTACATGAAGTATTAAGTACTTCATTTAGTATGCGAAATTTTCCCTACGTGCTGAGATGACTTTCACTTCCTTCCGGTATATATCGTATTTTTAAACAGAGCACCTCCATAAGAGATGTTTATCTTTGGGCGCAGTAACTATTTATAATATGTATGTTACATGGAAGGCTGCGTGTGTGTGCGTGTGTGCGCGTTTGTGTGTGCACATAAAACATACACATTTAGAATAGAATTGATTTTCGATCGTTTTAATCGATTTGAATATTTTTCATTTTCTATTTGAAAATTTGGTTATGAAACACGCGTAGTCGTTTTATTATCATTATCTTATGATATTTACTTTGTATTATACTATACATATTTATCGTGCATTTACTTATTAATTTTTCTATATGTGACTGTTCATGAAGTTTGGTTCTTTTCCCTAAAACTATATATATATGTCTGCACGGATAATCTATTTTTATCTATTTTTATCAAACATCCTTGACCATATTTTCGGATGAACTTTCTGATGATTTGTTTCTGAGAGGAGAATGTCTAAATCAATCATGAAATGTTTCTAGAGCTCAGGAGAATACGAAAAAAATAGTAAAGGAAACAACATAAGAGCAGAACATTTGTGTTTTTAAACACATATCTCAAAGATAACCTGTGCCTCAACACACAAACACAGATAAATATATAGATGTATGTGAATTTGTTAGTGTTTGTGTGTATGTGTGTGTGCGTGTAGGAGTGTATATTTGTGTCTTATGTTAGTGTGTGTGTGTGTGTGTGTGTGTGTGTGTGTGTGTGAGTGAGTGAGCGTGTGTGAGTGTGTTTGTGAGTATATGTGTGTGTGTATACGCCAGCCTAATGCATCTACATCACCTGCTGTTCTACGTCAGCCATGATGTGTTGCTGCTCGTTTGTAAACATCGAGGAAATCTTTAAACAAAGACAAGGCATCTATGTACACAGACAGACACAAGCACATACACACGCACATGCACACACACACGCACATGCTCACGCAAACACATATACACATACACAGACGTGTATGTGTGTATATATTTGT
>NC_068998.1:46880223-46881120 GCF_001194135.2 Octopus bimaculoides
ATATATATATATATATATATATATATATACACACATATATACATGTGTTTGTGTTTATATGCACATACAGAAAGCACACACATACATACAGAATCACACACATGTCTGTGTATCTTATATATTTGCATATACATATACATACATATATACATATATAAACACATTCATACACATGTATATATATATATATATATATATATAACCTGTTTAAGAGATATTATTAGCATTTGTTTCAAAATCACTTAAAAGGCGAATATTCACAAGGAATTGTTTTCGGAACCCCCAGTTTAAGTCACCCAGTTTAATAGATTCTCATTTGCACCAATAATTACTGTACCAGTTGCTTATATTAGCAAATGCCAATGTGTCGTCTGAAAAATCTGAGGGGGTGGGGGCTTAGACCAAAAAGAGACCAACGAACAATGGGATCTTTACAAAATACTGGAAGTCCAATAGTAAAAGTATACAGGACCTGTTTCTAAAGTTCAACTTGAAACAGATTGCTTCTGTTATCGAAATTCCGGCTTTCGAGCTTCTGTTTCTTTTGTTAGAAACCAGTTTGTTGTCTTTTTTTCGGGGAAGAATTCGAATAACATTAAAGAGATAACTATTCATTTGTAAGCAGTATACACGATGTACATAAACAAGGATATCTACGTAAAAATACACACACACACACGTACACTTACACACACGCGTACATACACACACACGTACACACACACACACACGCGTACACACACACACGTACACGTATACAGTTGCTAACTGTATCTGTAAAATAGATAGATAGATAGATACTTTTGTTTGGTATGTAAATACATACATGTACACACACGCATATACAGAGAGAAACACAGATAGAAAGACATATATATATATATATATATATATATA
>NC_068998.1:46881765-46882908 GCF_001194135.2 Octopus bimaculoides
ATATATATATACTTTATATATATTCCCACATGTACGACATGTAGTACGTATTATCACCTATGTACGTACGTCCATGTGTATGAAGAAATAGATAAATATATGTTTATGTATGTGTAACTATGTATTTATCAGACGCGTACCGCAATGTGTAGCAGCGTCTTCCAAAATAAAAGCTAAACTATAAGTACTGATAACTAATTATTAAAACTCGATAATTTCCAATTATAAAAGCATGCTAATTTAACGTAATTGGTTATTTAATTTTGTAAATGGTTGATATTTTAATGTTGAAGAAGTCCAATACTCGCTGACCTTCAGTTCAAGATATTCATTATATAATAGCGTAATAACAATGATTCTTTCTACTATAGGCATAAAGCATAATAACATTGGGAGAGTGGGTATGCTTAGTTCAGTACATCGACTCCAGGGCCAAACTGGTGCATGTGTTAACGATCCAGAAAGGACGGAAGGCGAAGTTGATATAGGCGGAATTTGTATTCAGAACGTAAAGACAAAAGAAATGCTGCCAAGCATTCCTCCGTTGCTGTAAGAATTCTGCCAGCTGGACTTTATAATGGTTTCTAATATGGTTGACTTAAACTGGGTGACTTAAACTGGGTGACTTAAACTGGGTGACTTAAACTGGGTGACTTAAACTGGGTGACTTAAACTGGGTGACTTAAACTGGGTGACTTAAACTGGTTGACTTAAACTGGGTGACTTAAACTGGTTGACTTAAAGTGGTTGACTTAAACTGGGTGACTTAAACTGGTTGACTTAAACTGGGTGACTTAAACTGGGTGACTTAAACTGGTTGACTTAAACTGGGTGACTTAAACTGGGTGACTTAAACTGGGTGACTTAAACTGGGGGTTCCGAAAACAATTCCTTGTGAATATTCGCCTTTTAAGTGATTTTGAAACAAATGCTAATAATATCTCTTAAACAGGTTATATATATATAAAAACAAAAGTAAATGAGTATATGCATATATACGTACAGGTATGTGCATACCGACATCCACCTGTATGTATAGGTGCATATCTGGGTACAGGACATTGCAAACAAACGTAGACGAGAACACACGAGCCACATAGAGAACATTCTACTTCATCAGCTACCCACGTTTTAACACCGGCG
>NC_068998.1:46883063-46883944 GCF_001194135.2 Octopus bimaculoides
GCAACGTTAAAACGGCTCGTCCCATGGATCGCAGATTAAATCTGTATACGCAAATTAAATCTAGCCATGGAGGAATATATATATATATATATATATATATACACATGTGTGTGTGTATTTTTACGTAGATATCCTTGTTTATGTGCGTGACATCTCACATCAAGATAAACAGCGCATGACCTTGAAGGTGGGACCCAATTAGAATTTTCTTCGGGTCGCGTAGCGCATCCCGCTCAAAAGGTCCCTGAATAAAGGTTGTTTAAGGATGATGAACAAAACACCCATGTTTCCAAAGGTGAATTATCCAAACCCCAAAGAATTCCTCTCAACACATGACTGCGATGCTCCTCAACCACTTCTGCTCATGATCAGAGATGCACACATCATAAGACACTAAGGGATCCGTGTCGCGTAGGCCGCCTCGCGTTCCCCAATCACAGATGGTTCAGTTATGCTGTGAAGAACGAATGTTAAAACTCGGAAGTATTTGGTCGAGTGAGATACAATTTCTGTTAAAATTTCTTATTCAATATGACATATATAATTTATACAACGTACCTGGCACTCAATATAAATACCACGTACATCATTCACTATATAAATATATGATATAATAATGACACCATGCCAGATTAATAGTGGTCCATTTCTGAGGTGAAGAGAAATGCGTTTACGTGTCTGCACGCGCGCACATATGTATTTGTGGCATTCATAGTTATTTCGAAACTCACGTAGTATAATTTATTATTATTACGCATCATTAACATACATCATGTACATATACACATAAACCATACACATAAATCACACACACACACACACACACACACACACACACACACATATATATATATATATATATATATATATATATATATATA
>NC_068998.1:46884414-46887875 GCF_001194135.2 Octopus bimaculoides
ATATATATATATATATATATATATATATATATATAGAGAGAGAGAGAGAGAGAGAGAGATAGATAGATAGATAGATAATATATATGCACAAGCACACACATATACACGTACACACACACACACACACACACACACAGAGTTACAAACACATACATCTATATGTATACGTATGTGTATGTGTGCGTGTGTGTTGGTTTGGGTATCCCTACGTAGATGTTTCAACAAGCACAAGCTCACATGCGTATACCCTCACACGTTGTAACTTCGTAACTTATTATACACACATCTATACACTTATCTACACATTCCACATCATGCATTCATGCCATTCCGGCATTTGAAATCCATGAATAAACTACACGCATACCACCCGCATACTTCATTTGTTTCATTCTTTTCAATGAATATGTTAAAATCTATTTGAAACAACGTCTTACATCTGCCATTATCGTCTGCCCCCAAAGCAGACGACTGCTCAATAAATTGTGCTCTGTACACAGTGCAGGTAAATTATTTTACTCCCATATGAATATTTCATGAAAAAGTTTCTCGAATTCGGTCGAGAAGAAATTCCAGACAGTTGTAATATAAATAACAATTAAAGAGCAATTGCATTGATTAATTTAATTACGTATGTATGTATGTATGTATGTATGTATGTATGTATGTATGTATGTATGTATGTATTTTTGTATATATATAGTAACGTTGTCTGTACAGGTGCAGGATGCGTCACACGTCAAATGTCGAAGGGATTGCAGAGCAATAAGAAAGGAAGTCTTTCGCGTAAAAACAACCCACCGCCGGGTCCGGAAACCTAAACCATGATCTTGAGTGTAACATCCTGATCACTAGGTTACGTGCCTTCATAATCTTCATACTGATAAAGGATTATTAATATGTAAGAGTGTTAAGGCGGCGAGCTAGCAGAATCGTTGGCACGCCGGTAAAATGTTCAGCGGCATTTTATCCATTTTTACGTCCTGAGTTCAATTTCCGTTGTGGTCGGCTTTTCCTTTCTGCGTTAATAAATTAAATACCAATGGAGCACTGAGGTTAATGTAAACGGCTTAGCACCTACCCTGAAATTGCTGGCCTTGTGCTCAAACTTAAAACCAGTATATGTACAAGTGTGTTATTTACCACAATAAATACCTATTTAAGTTTTCAACTGCGGTTGGAAATATATGAACAATACTATTTTAACTAGGTGTAACCGAACGAGGTCAGACCTCAATTCTTTGCTCAATTACAGAATCCACAATCGCAATCTGTTGCAAAATTTATTTCTGATCTTCGATATCAAAGAGAAACTTCCAAGAGTTTCTCTTCTCCCAAATGACTTCAACGCTAACAGCAAACATGATATCGTCATTACGTCACAGTTTGTTTATCTATTTATCTGTCGCCTTAAATATTTGCCTCCATTTTAAATATATTTTTATGTTTATTTTCAATTATAATATATATATATATATATATATATATATATATACTCACGCACACACGCACACATGAATAGACACTGTAATGTGGATTTTGTATATTTGTTTTCTGTATTTGATTTATGCATTTGTTTTATGTGTTTGTTATATATTCAGTCATGTGTTTTTTAAGTATGTTTGCATTTTGTTCTATTTTTTTATTGATTTTTTTTCTCATGTATTTGCTGATGTCTTCTCGACTTATTTCTCTTCGAAAAAAATTTCTCTTTCTCTCACCCTTTCCCACCCTCTCTCATTCTCTGTCGTTTTCACCCCTCTATTTACTACGCTCTCTCTCTCTCTCTCTCTCTCTCTCTCTCCCTCTCCCTTATCTGTCTTCTTATCTATCTATATATGTTTGTGTGTGTATGTTGTATATGTGTATGCTCATGAATATATATATATATATATATATATATATATATATATATATATATATATATATGCACACACACATACATATATGTACATATGCATGTGTAGGATGTAAATATATATCTGTGCACATATATGTATGCATTTGTGTCTATGTATGTATATATGTATGTATGTATGCATGTGTCATTCATTCTCTTTATTTCTTACACACGCAATCTCACTCTTTTGATTTCCTCCTCCACCCCACCTCCCTCTCTATCTCTGATTCTCTCTTTATCGATCTACCGATTTCCTATCTTCTCTTTTCTCTTCACCTGTCTCCATTTCCCTCTGTGTCACTTTTTTCTCTTTCTCCATCAGGTTCTGTGTCAGACTTTCTCACAACACACTCTAACGCGCGCGCACACACACACACACACACACACACACGTGCATTCGTACAAACACTCACACACGCTTACACACTTTCATACACAGCAAGGTACATAGACAGACACTCCGACAATAGCTCCATTTCTTTATCCCCATTAGACTTCATATTCAATGTATTTCAAGTCAACATATGTTGCAATAAACGTGGGAGATGGGGGCTGGTTTATTGTTTATATTCGTAAGCCAAGGGGATTAAGGATGGATGATCTGTGATTTAAGTATTAGCAGACACGATCAACGGAGGAAGAGCGGAAGTTAATTCTATAACTCGAAATATCTCTTGGAAATGTGAGCGACTTCATGTAAAGCTGGTTAAAAGACTTCCCTCTTGAGTATTTAAACGAAAAGCTCACACGTATTCTTAATATATATCCTTCACCCTTATACGGATGTGTGTCTGTATATTATATATATATATATGTAGATAGACAGATAGATAAATAGATAGATAGATAGATAGATAGATAGATAGATAGATAGATAGACAGAGACAGACAGACAGACAGACAGATAGATAGACAGATAGATAGATATGCAGTATGAGCTAAGGGTCACGCACAAAATAAGTTCAACCCTCCCTGGAATTGTCAAAGACATGCCTAAATTTTTCTAAAATAAATAAAATAATGGTATTCACGTACTTGTGCATGATAAACAAAATGAATAAGGCTAGCAATTTCGGTGGGAGCAAAATTCTGTAGTAAATTCTCCAAGAAACTTTGCTTCTTTTTTTTAATTTATTAACGTAGGAATAAAAAAAAAAATCAGTACTATGACTTAAAATGAAATCGCTGCACGTAGCTATTGATACCGTGTCGGCGTCATGTCTATTCAATAAATAAAATCTATTGTTGTTGGCACTCCGTCGCTTACGACGTCGAGGGTTCCAGTTGGTCCGATCAACGGAACAGCCTGCTCGTGAAATTAACGTGCGAGTGGCTGAGCACTCCACAGACATGTGTACCCTTAACGTAGTTCTCGGGGATATTCAACGTGACACAGTGTGACAAGGCTGACCCTTTGAATTACAGGCGCAACAGAAACAGGAAGAAAGAGTGAGAGAAAGTTGTGGTGGAAGAGCACAGCAGGGTTCGCCACCATCCCCTGCCGGAGCCTCATGGGGCTTTAGGTGCTTTTGCTCAATAAACACTCACAACGCCTGGTCTG
>NC_068998.1:46888366-46889156 GCF_001194135.2 Octopus bimaculoides
GTCATTTTACAATATACTTTCATCTCGAGTTAATTACTGAAAGGTGATAACTTATCTTTGTTGGCAACTTTACAGTTTGATGCGAAACCATTCCAAGGTATTCAGTATTGTTCCAGTTTACATGTGTATGGGAATATTGTGTACATATGTGCGTGTTCGTGAGTCTGAGTTCGTGTGTAGATGAGTTTATGCGTTTAGGCTAGCATTTATACACACACACACACACACACACACACACACACACACACACACACACACATATATATATATATATATATGTATGTATATATTTGTGCCTCTTTGTGTCTATATTTGTCCTCGCCCCACATCACCGTTTGAGAAACCGTAACTTAGCGGTCCGGCAAAAGAGACCGGTAGAATAAATACTAAGCTTAAAAATAAGCTCTGGGATAGATTTCTTTGATAAAAAGACCATTCAAGGAGGTGCTCCACCTGGGCCACAGTTAGAACATTGAAACAAGTAAAAGATAAAAGATAAAAAAATGTACATATGCATTTAGCGTCTATACATCTTCCTGCTCTCAAAGAGAAATTTCTCAATTTGTGGCATCTGCAGAAATACTCGTCCAAAGCCGACTGCACAAAGATTAAACACCGTTCATGAGAAACTAACTTCCTAGCCACATGAGTATATTTTTGAGTATACGTGCGTACAGCCGTACATACATACATACATACATACATGTATGTATGCATGCATGCATGCATACATACATACATACATACATACATACATACATACATTCATACATACATACATACATACATA
>NC_068998.1:46889166-46890978 GCF_001194135.2 Octopus bimaculoides
ACATACATACATACATTCATACATACATACATACATACATACATACATATATACATCCATTAGGCTTCTCAAAACCAGAAAGGAGAAAGCTAATTCGAAAACTACAGATCCAATCCATCACTGGAACTGTAAAAAATCTGTAAAACTTACCAGAAATTTATCATTTAAATATATATGAGCATGTCTATATGTGCAAGTATATGCATGAGAATACATACATACATACATACATACATACATACATACATACATACATACATTCCCTGTTGTTGATGTTGAAATTCCAATGAAGGAACCTTGGATCTAGGTTAGAAACCAATTTTTTTCTCTATTGGCAAGAAATCTTGAAATATAACTGAACAATGACATACATACATATTCAAAAATATTTACATATGATTGTTCCATGAACGTCTTTATTCGTAAATCTGTGATTCAGAGATATACGTTGCCGTTTATTCAAACGTTTGAAGAATCAAATAGTTTATAAGGAAACCTATTCTAAAACAAGAGGGCACTTTGCCTTATGGCTAGGATGTTGCACCTACGAACACAAGATCGTGGTTTCAATTCCTTAATCGAGTGGTGCGTTATGTTCTTAAGCAAGACACTTCATCTGACAACACCGGTTGTCAAGCGAGGTGAGGGTCAAACACAAACACAATGGTGTGCACACAGACATATATACATACATATATATGACAGGCTTCTTTCAGTTTCCACCGGCCAAATTCACTCACAAGGTTTTGGTCAGCCCGAGATTATAGAAGACACTTACTGAACCCGGAGATATGTGGTTGGGAAGTAATCTTTACAACACAACGACGGCTAATAGCGGTTAATAGCAAGTCAAGTATCAACAAGAATTCACCAATTCGATTCTTTTATCTAGAATTGCAAAGGACTAATAGAATAGCGCTTTCCTGAGAGGGAAAGAGGGAGAGACAGAGAGGAGAGATAAGGGACAGAGAGGAGGAATAAAAGGGAGAGAGAGAGTTCATCACGTGTTGAAACATTAATGCTGAGTGTTGCATGTTCTGTAATGAGCTAATAGATTTATAATTTGTTAATAAAATAATCTTTTAAATGCCAGATATATCTGGACAGAGAGGCGGCAAGAGGGTTTTTCTGAATGTTTGAATGTATACCTATGTTGCAAGAGTCTTTTTTAAAAAGGATTTTCAGTTAACCCTATATATATATTTATATATTTTTTGTGCTAATGTTACTTGAAAGGAAAACTCTTTAGTTCCATAATGTAAATATTTAGAAAGACATATCATTGAGAGAGAAGATATTCAGATTGTTATAATTACACAGAAATAAAGTGTTCAGCGTGTTCTTACTGGAACCATTTCTTCTGTTTATACCGACAACAGAAACAGCAAAGCCTTTTAGTGCAAGTGTACCTGTTCAGAGATGGAATTACAAAAACTAAAAATGGCATTGCAACCATAGCGAATAGGAGTATGAATATGTGACTTCATTGGCCGCTATGGTGGGATATATATCTTTATATATCTTTTCTTTTTCCGTTCAGATCCAGTGCACTTTGATATTGTGTAGAAGATTTATGCTCCATATTCCCTACCAATATATTTTAATTTCAGTTGATGTTGGGTATGTTCACGATTATTATTATTATCATTATTATTATTATCATTATTATTATTATTATTATTATTATTATTATTATTATTATTATTATTATTATTATTATTATTATTATTATTATTATTATTAATTACCATTATTATTATTATTATTATTATTATTATTATTATTATTATTATTATTATTATTATTATTATT
>NC_068998.1:46891620-46894243 GCF_001194135.2 Octopus bimaculoides
ATATATATATATATATATATACAAGTATATAAACATATATGTATACACAAACATAAACGTATATATTTATATATAGATTCAATTGAATTAGGTACTTAAGTTGGGGCACCAACTCAGTCCGGTATTATCCGCACACCTCCAAGTAAGGTGAATAAAAAACAGGTAAGTAACAAGGATGTCAAGGCATTAATGCATTACAGCCGTAATGCATTATTAATACCTTGACATCTTTGTTACTTATTGGCTATATATATACTTGCATACATACGTAATATATACATGCATGCATACATACATATATACGTTTACACATGTGTGTGTGTGTGTTTGTGTGTGTGTAAACATCATCCTTGGGATCGGGCTCCGAGTTAAACCAAACAATAAATGAAGCGGCACCTATTGTCACGTGTGCAACAACTAAAAGCAACAGATTGTGAAAATGAAAGATTAGCGATTGACGATCTGAGAAAGCAACAAAGCCATTCGAAGAAGATGTATGTTTATAATTAGCTGTATTATCTGACATCCGAGTATTTAATGTATATATTGATTATTTATAGGTGAGACTAGCGGTGAGATGAATATAGCAATCTTTGGGTAAAGGTGTAATCCCATTTGGTCATCATTGTTGTGCATTGTTGGGTATGGTTCGGTATTGTTCGGAGACGTGTTATATTGTGCTGTATTAAGATTACACAGTGGTTAGATGTTTTCCATCGCCATATCATTAACCAATATACTTTTGTGTGCCTGTGTGTTTGCGTATGTGTGCGTATTTGTGTGTGTGTGCGTGTATGTGTATGTTTGCAAGTATGTAATCTTGTGTGACTTCGTATTTGTATGCCTGTTTTGGGTATGTGCTTATGCGTGTGAATCTGCGTGTATTATGTGTACGTGTGTGTCTATGCGTGCGTTTGTGTACTTGTAATACTTGTAAGTTGGTATTTGTGCTTTTGCGCATGTGTGATGCCGTGTAAATTTTAGCACAAGACCTGCAATTTCAAGAGCGGGGACAAGTCGATTATATAGACCCCAGTGTTCAACTGGTACTTATTTCATCCATCCTGAAAGGATGAATGGCGAAGTCGACCTCGGTGGGATTAGAACTCAGAATGTAATGAGAGACGAAATGCCGCCAAGCGTTTTGTCCAGCGTGCTACCGATTCTACCGCCTTAAGTCATGACTGATACATTCAAATTAGATGTATTTTATATAAAGTACATGAATTAAATATAAACGCTTTAGATGGAAATTACAGAAATTATACATGAAATTTATACAAAAATATGACAGATATTATTAGGGATTAATTCATTCCTAACTTTAGTCATTGAAGTGTGGCTAGGGTAGGGTAGGGTTAAAGGCTTTTAATCGATCCTATTCCACTGTTTATTCCAGTCTGGTCCTTAGAGCCTATTTTACGAGAGTTTCTTTTATAAAGAGACTTTTTCAGTAGGCTCTTTATAGCTATTTTGTTTTCGTAAACGGACCCTAGTTCGATAAACTAGCGCATTAGAATGACATGTATATGTGTGATTTAATGGATGATAATTTTAAACAATAATAAACTCTGCTGGTCCATAATAGAACACACATCTCTCCACTATATTAATGGATCGAGAAAGTGTGGTTTTTGTTTCTCGAAAAAATATATTTTATGTTTTTTTTTTCTATAGTTCTGAGCGGAAGATCGAAGCTGGTTAACTCTTACAAATACGTCTAACATCATCTATTGAAAACGTTCCAAAATAAGATAATGTATTTCAAACATAGGTCAATTTTCCATACCATGAAAGCTAGTCTCACAAAGAATAACAAAATTCAGTTATTCGTTACCACCAAAAATTTATTAAAAATAGCCATTTTTATTGCGTTCTTGTTTTCTTTGTTCATCATACAGAAGACAGGAAAATATCATACAATTTGGCATGTGAATAGATAAATATATCACGCGATTGGCACATAATAATTCAAACGATCACATTTTCTGTAACATTACTCATATCTCTATGTGCTTGCGAATATTTTTTCCAGTTTTTTCCAGTCTTTTGCATAATCGACAACGTGAAATTCAAAGTTACGACTAATGAAGTTTAATTTTCTTATGAAATATTTACACTAAATATATTGAGCATCCATCTTATATATATATATATATATATGCAACTCCGTTGTCGTTGTCGCCGTCTTCGTCATGAATCGAATTAAACATGTATTGGGCGGTAATCCTTGGAGATACAGAGAGACAGTCAGGTAATGAGTCATGTGATCGCCAAAAGGTCACCATAACTAAGGTCACTTCTATTGAGTCATGCTGATTATGACCTAGCAATGTTAAACCTTTCGACCAGGTCATATATATGTATACACACACACGCACACACACATACACGCACACACTCATACACGCACACACACACACACACATACACGCTCAGAAACGCAGACTGACATTTTTAGATAAATACATACATGCAACGCAAAGGTGCTTACATACACATTTGACTGTATGTTAATACATGTGTGAGTGCATTATATACATACATGCGTACTTATATATGTATATATATATATATATATGTGTGTGTGTGTGTGTGTGTGTGTGTGTGTGTGTGTGTGTGT
>NC_068998.1:46894891-46897846 GCF_001194135.2 Octopus bimaculoides
CTTAATCTCTTGAGTCTTTCCCAATAGCTTGTATGCTGCATAGAGGCTATCTTCTTCGTGTAGCTTCGTTGGATTGCCTCAAGTTCTGAGATTAATTTGACACTGGTTGGTGACCATAGCTGAGAGCAATAGTCAAAGTGGCTTAGAACAAGTGTCTTCCAGAGCACCATCATGGTTTCCTGATCTCTTGTTCTAAAAGTCCTTAGAATCCATCCGGTTAGTCGCCTGCATTTCATTGACAATTTAGCAACATGAACATGAAAGGATGCATTATTACTCATGTAGATGCCCAGGTCTCGCACTGTCTCTGCCTCTGGGATTGCAGTCCCTCCAGGTCCAGTGTATTTAATGGATTCTGCATTTAGTCTTGCATGCTGAGAGCATAAGGCTTGAAACTTGAAACTTTATATATATATATAAAGAATACACCTCCTCCTCCTTCTTCTTCACACATGCTTTTGTCTCCTTTTCTTTTAGATATAACTCCTCCTCCCCATAGAAATGCATAAACATGTCTTTCTCCCCTTCCAGCATACCTGCATACGCTAACTCCCCATCCTCTCGTTATATCTCTTTCTGATTCGCTAAACTTCGTCTTAGCTTCGTTTTCCATATATTCTGTTAAAGTAGAGATAAAGAGTGAAATAGGAGGAAAAAAGGTGAAGAGAGAGAACGAAGATAAGTCAAAAAGAGACAGAAAAGGTGGAAGATAAAAGAGAGAAATAGAGAGTAGAGAGAGGAGAGAAATACAGGATGAGAGAAGAGAAAGAGGGAAAGAATGGAGAGAGAGGCGGAAAGAAAAGTAGGAAATGCGAAGTGAAAGAGAACGGAAGGAAGAGAGACACGAAGAGGTGGAATGAGAATTGAGTTGAAATAAGTAGATATTGAAGTAGATTTAATATTTGAAGATGAAAGGAAATCTAGTTTTGATTGGGTAATTCGGTATTCAATGCATTGTTCTCATAATTTAACGTAGCAAACCTATTTGTTAGGTAAAGTAATAGATAGATAGATAGATAGATAGATAGATAGATAGATGGATAGATAGATAGATAGATAGGTAGAGAGATGTTAAGAGTTAGACAACCAGATGTATAGAAATATTCATGTGTATATATATGTGTGTGTGTTTAGGTGTGTGCATAAATATGTGTATGTACGTGCGTGTGTACGTGTGTGTTTATTGGTATTGATATTGTAGGGACGCAGTATTGGGACTGGTATAGACTTCTCTCTTCTTCTTGTATAGTAGGGACACAGTAAACAAATACGTTGATGGAAAATATCTATGAAAAATATAGAAATAATGTATGATTGAAATTGATATGGAATATCTTGGGCTTACAGGAAACACACTTAAACTCCGGCACATACAGCATACACATTCATTTAGACAGTACAGTATAAGTAGCTTACACTCATAATTATCGCAATATAGTTGTCCGTGTGTATTTCGGCGTGTGTGTGTTTGTGTGTGTGCGCGTGCGTGCGAGCGTATCTGTCTATGTATGTCTATAATATAAATATTCATATATATGTACATATGTGTGCGCGTGTTTATGTGAACATATGTATCTGTGTGTCTATGGGCACTTAAAAGTATAGGTATCAACGATGCCACTATCAAATAAAGCATAGTGAAGAGAGTCAATATAATGCAGTGACATAGAGATGCAACTTATGTACAACTGAGAAATACAAAATATAACTACATCATCCAACATCGTAAGTAAAACCAGATGCGGATTTTTCCACAGGATTTTATCGAATGAAACACACATTTTCTTTTATCAGATGCTTTTAAACCAAAACCAAAACTGGAGAAGCATTCTCTTAATATAGACATCAATACGTGTAACTATATATGATGTATATGTATATACATCATTTTGGCTTTAAATTTTTCTATACACACACACGCACATATATATATATATACATGCATACACATACATACATACACACACACACACACACACACATATACATCATTTTGGTTTTGAATTTCTATATGTATGTATGTATATATATATATATATATATATATATATATATATATATATATATATATATATACATACATACGTCAACCTTTCATTGTTAAGCGTGTGTTCAACGTGTTTGATATATAACATACTACAGCCAAGAGCAGAAACTTAAACAGGAAGTTAAAGGACATAATGGATGCTGACCTACAGATAAATATGAGACGATTTAACGAGAGGGCGGTCCTAACCATTTGTTATGCATTGTGCTGAGAATTGGTATTTAGAAAGAATTATTCGTTGAACAAATTCCACAGAATTATTTTCCTCATTATTTCAGTATACTATAATTACTTTCCGCAAAACGGTTTTACGGATTTTGTAAAAGCAATATGACCGATGAAACAAGAAGTTTCTATGTCTCCGCCAGTCTACGTTTACTCTTTGTGCGGAAGAACACTGTACAATCTCATCTTTATCATATCGGTTTCTACTAATTCTTTTCCCCATTTCTAATTCCATATTTTGTTGTTGAAGATATAGTAAAGTAACAACAACAACAGCAACAACAATTCTTTCTATTATAGGCACAAGGCCTGAAATTTGGTGGTGAGAGAAGCCTAGTCAATTACATCGATCTCCTGTGCACACCTGGTGTTTTATTTCGTCTTTCCTGGAAGGACGAAATGCGAAGTAGACTTGGTCGGAATCTGAACTCATAAAGCCGGAAGAAATGCCGCAAATAATTCTGTGCAGCATTCCAACGACTCTGCTGGCTCTCCGCTTTAATAATGATAATAATAATAATAATAATAATAATAATAATAATAATAATAATAATAATAATAATAATAATAATAATAATAATAATGATAATGATAATAATAATAATAATAATGGTTTCAAATTTTGTCACAAGGGCAGTAATTTTGGGCGACGGAATAAGTCGATTACATCGACCCCAGTGTTT
>NC_068998.1:46898757-46899260 GCF_001194135.2 Octopus bimaculoides
ATATATACGTATATATATATATCTATATCTATATCTATCTTTCTATGTATGTATGTATTATGTATGTATGTATTTGATATGAAGAATGTGGGAGAAAGAAAATAAAATGCTACACATGTCTCTCTACATTTTCACAATTCATCATTTTCTTGAAATGGTTCCAATTACGAAGAGAATGGTAAAAACAATCGATTTTGTAAGACACGGAGTTAATCGATCGAATTCTTGCACTTACTTCCCTTTCCCCAGCCAAACTTTCTCTACCTCTCTTATTCCCTCTCTCACGCTCAACCCTCTCTCTCTCACACAATATATACAAATATATCCATAACTCTCTCTTATCCTTCTTGTATCTCTCTACCTGTTAAGCTCTTATTTCCCCAATCTCGCTTGCTTTCTTTGTCCTTCATTTTCTTAACGCTCACATATATATGTATGTATATATGTGTATATACACATATATACATACATAATACACACACACATATATATATATATATATA
>NC_068998.1:46899814-46900827 GCF_001194135.2 Octopus bimaculoides
TATATATATATATATATATATGTTAGTGTCTCTTTTTCTCACCTATATGTGTGTCAATTTTATTTCACACTTCACCATGAGTCATTATATTCACTTATTTACTCTCCATTTCAAAATTTGTGGACACCAGCGCCAAGAGCTGCATATTAGAAACTTACAACAGACAGGTTATCTCTGGTTCAATGCAATTACCATGGTGAAAGTGTCAAGGGAATGAGTGCACAATTTGTGCGGAACAAATATCATAAGTGACTTAGTTTCAAGATCACCGCACCGTTTCATCATTTCCGTTTCAAATGTTTGCTCGTTTGCCGCTATATATATCGATGAAAACAGCGTATTACACGAACACATAGATACATACATACATACATACAAACAAACATATATATATATGTATGTATCTATGTATGTATATATGTAATATATGTATGGTTATATATATATATATTTATACACACACGCACACACACGCGTCCACGCAAACACACACGCACATACACATATATTTGTTTCTTGTTTTGATAAATGATATATTTGACAACCAATTAGTATCGAAGTGAAGGATTACTCAATATTTTAGAGTACGTACTTTAGAGTACGTACTTTAGAGTACGTACTTTAGAGTACGTACTTTAGAGTACGTACTTTTTCACTTTTACAGTCTCATGAAGTCACACAATACGAAACTTTGAGGTCGCTGCGTACCTTTATCGTATAAAACTCAACGAGTATGCGTATGCGTGCGTGTGTGTGTTTGTGTGCATGCGTGAGTACGTGTGTACGTGCGTTTCTGACTGTATTTTAATGCATGTGTGTATCGTTGCGCGCGCGTGTGTGTGTGTGTGTGTGTGTGTGTGTGTGTGTATATATCACTCTGTGTTCCTTTCTGTCGAAGAGCATAGTCTCGAAATGTAAAAGACTTTATCACTTCTCGACCGTTAAACTAATACATCTGTTTGTTGTTTATACACCCGTTTTCGTCTTTTGTTTTTTTTTGTAAATTCTCACTA
>NC_068998.1:46901215-46906550 GCF_001194135.2 Octopus bimaculoides
GTTTTATTTATATTCCTGCAGAACCAATGTGGGGTATAGAATATGGAATATACAATATATAATATAATATACAACATATAATATAAAATAAAATAAAATAAAAATGGATGGCACCATGAAAGAAAGTATTGAATGTAGATGAAATATTGAGTGTTCAATATAAAGGATCAAATATATAAATATAAATATATAAAGGCGACTCGAGTTTCAGGGCTATTTCCCTTCGTCATGGCCGGTATGACAGACTTTGTGTGTGTGTGTATGTATGTATGTATGTATGTATGTATGTATGTATGTATGTATGTCCATAAAGTGTTTGAATCATTTCTGCAACTCATAACAGTTATTAAGTATATGACCTGGTTTTAATAGGATCAATACAAAACACGTTCCTCGCCGTCAATATTCTTTGTTTATTTGTATTGATTAGTAACTGATATATATTTCATAAAAATGATGGCCGAAATAATGCAAGATTAAAGTTTAACCATTTTTATATTGTTTCTTTCCAAAAGTTTTTACCCTTGAATGATTAGATTTTTTTTTTAATTTCATGATTTAATTTAAAATAGATATGGAATCTAACCTCCATCCATTATTTGTTTTCATACTCGCGTTTTTTTTCTTTTTGTGTGTGTGAATTCATCTTTTCATTTGTTCGCCATAATATGTTTAACCTTGGTATCGTAATCATTGCTTTTTGATAGATATTTTCCAAAAATTCTCTATTTTTAACAGGATATTTTCAAATCTCTGTAACATCATTTTTCTTTTATTTTTATTGAAATATTTCTTAATTAGATACGCTATTACTAAAAGAGAAGCTTTATTCACCTGATATTATTATTATCATTATTATTATTATAATTATTATTATTATTATTATTATTATTATTATTATTATTATTATTATTATTATTATTATTATTATTATCATCATCATCATCGTCATTATTAAAGCGGTGAGCTGGCAGAACCGTTAGCACGCTAGACGAAACGCTTAGCGGTATTTCGCCCGTCGCTACGTTCTGAGTTCAAATTCCGTTCTGAGCTCAACTTTGCCTTTCATCCTTTCGAGATCGATGAATTAAGTACCAGTTGCGTACTGGAGTCGATCTAATCGACTGCTCCCCCCCCTTCCTTCAAAATTTCAGGCCTTGCACCAAAAGTAGAAAGGATCATTATTATTATTATTGTTATTACTGTTGTTGCTGTTGCTGCTGCTACTGCTGTTATATCATTATTCCCCATTGTTATGCGACATATATCGTAAATTCATGCTGATATTTTAAGTGAAGAATCGGGGGAATCCCACATCACGCTGCATTCGCGTAATGTTTCCCCACCCTTCTGGTGTTGACCCAGTTGTTAATATAGTCTTCTTATACAATATTATTATGATAGTTGTTTGTTTCCATTATCTGTACATGTCTATGTATGGACATACCTATGTGCATCTGTGTGTGTGTGTGGATGTACATATCTACGCATGTGTGCATGTGTATGTATTGTATGATGTAAGAACGTGTGCATGTATCAATGTATTATGTATGATGTACATAGATATGTACGTATCTTTCTGTCTATATCTCCATCTCTATATCTCCATCTCTGTATCCATCTATCTATCTATCTATCTATCTATCTATCTATCTATCTATCTGTCTATCTATCTATCTATCTATCTATCTATCTACTACCTGTCTATCTATCTACCTATCTATCTATCTATCTATCTATCTATCTATCTATCTATCTATCTATCTGTGTGTCTGTCAGTCTGTCCGTCTGTGTATATATATCTATTTAACGATCTATCTATCTATCTATCTGTCTATCCATCTATCTATCTGTCTGTCTGTCTGTCTGTCTATCTACCTCAGTTCACTCTCAGTCCAACTCTCATCATTTCTGAATTATTGTGTCATCAACTCCCACCCTGCATCCTTATCTTCCTCTTCCTCCGCCTCTCCCTTTGCATGTCACTTATACATTCGATCGCGCGCGCGAACTCACACATACACACACACACACACGCACACGCACACGCACACGCACACGCACACGCACAAAACCTCAGTCTTTCTATTGTCCATTTTTTCCTCTCTTAGTCTTCTCCCCACAAATCTCCTTTTATACCAACCTCACCCCCCATTTTAGCCCCTGTTCTTTTCTCTCACTCATTTCTTCTTTCCGTCTCTCTCTGTCTCTCTTTCTCTCCTTCTCTCTCTCTCCCTAAGTAACCTTCTGTTCTATCCCTTTCACCTTTTCCCTTCTCTTCCTTTCTGTCTATATCTCTTTCTTTAATCTCTCTCTCTCTCTCACTCTCACTCTCCCTCACACTCTATCTGTCTTTAAGTATTTGTCTATGTCACTCCTCTCACCTCTCACCTCTCCCCATCTGTCTCTTATTTTCTCTCTCTCTCTCTCCCTCCCTCTCTCTCTCTCTTATCACTGACCAATACATGCTCCTGTTCCTGGCCTAGTACCGCCCAAGAGTTTATTATTTATGGAATGTCCAGACTGACCAGAGGGGAATACAGCAACTCATTCACGCCGTTTTGGAACCGTCCCAATTTCTTCAACCATCTCGTCTGTTATTTCATACCAAATAATATAAAGACGCACACGAACCCTCACGGACAATTACGGACGCTTCCGAACAATCGGGGCTACTCCCGAGCTCACAATGAGAAGACATTCATATAAAGAAGCACGCGCACGGACACATGAGCTCTTTTGTAAACACCATTCTGTGGAGAATGGAAATTCTAATGGAAGAATCGCAGTGAACGCATTACGTGCACTGTCTTTTTCTGCTTCTCTCACTTACTCGCTCTCACTCACTGACTGAGTGACTCACTCACTGACTGAGTGACTCACTCACTGACTGAGTGACTCACTCACTGACTGAGTGACTCACTCACTGACTGAGTGACTCACTCACTCACTCACTCACTCACTTCGGTATGGTATGAAGCAACTGTTGCTGATCCCTTAATTATGTTTATAAATTTAAAAGAACTTTTTTATGTAAGTTCTTTACAGATAATGGTTTCTTACATACCGAACTACTTGGTAAAAATTATTAATTATTAATTTATTGATAAATTAATAATCCTTTACCCCCATATCTATCTATCTATCTATCTATCTATCTATCTATCTATCTATCTATCTATCTATCTATCTATCTATATATATATATATATATATATCTATCTATCTATCTATCTATATATATATATATATATATATCCCGCGATTTAGTCGCAGGAAAAATTAAAAGCTTAGCTGAAAATAGAACTTTTCATTCGTGGTGAATATGTACCCAAATGTGGGGAATGGGTACATATCAAAATATAGATCTGTATCTTCGAATCTAGAAAGGTCTTAATGGAATAATCTGGCGGGAAAGATAGACGTACAAACAGACAAACAAATAAACAGACAAAACAGACTGACAACCCGACAATAAAATGACATATTTTGACCGATAACGCTGAAGAAATGGCAAGAGAAGAATGGAAACAATAATGTTATAGAAATATTGAAAGATACCATAAATCAAAATGTCTTATGGCAAAGGACAATGAAATTAGAGAAACGATCTCTCAGAATGACATTCTATGACATTCTGTAGAATTTTGTGAGATTTGATGCTGGAATATCAATTCGTATTTGCAAACTTTGCTTTAAGTCTTTTATGCTGAATCTATATTGAATATTTATTGATTTAGTGATTTTTATCTCAGCAACGAAATTCACAAATATTTCTGTGTTACGGTGCCAAAATTAGAAACCAATATTATTACGTCATACCAATATTCTTAATAAAATTGTATTTTAATAATTCTTCTAATTTTTTTTTTATTGCTCCGCCATGTTCTTGTGGTGTATGCAGCATTGTTATTTCGCAATGTAAAGTGATGTTTCAGTGATTCTTTCTGTATCCTATCCTTCATTTATTTGTCATTGGAATTCAGCATCGCCTTTAAGGGGTGCGTCGAACAAGTCGACACCAATATTTATTTATTATTTTCGCGATCGTGATTCGAATACCCTAACCACTAGGCCACGAGTGCACACACACATGCACACGCACACGCACACGCACACCCACACACACACACACATACACAAACAAACACACACACACACATACACACACACACACATATATGTATGTATATGTATGTTATGTACATAGTGATAGATATGTAGATAGATAGATAGATAGTTAGATAGATAAATGGACAGACGGACAGACAGATAGACAGACAGATAGATAGATAAATAGATAGACAGAGAGAGAGAGAAGGGGTATAGATAGACAGATATATAGACAGACAAACAGATAGATAGATAGATAGAGAGAGAGAGAGAGAGACAGACAGACAGACAGACAGACAGACAGACAGACAGACAGACAGATAGAAGTCGACTATTTCACACCAAAATTACGTTAAGGGTACACGTGTCTGTGGAGTGCTCAACCACTTGCACGTTAATTTCACGAGCAGGCTGTTCCGTTGATCGGATCAACTGGAACCCTCGTCGTCGTAAGCGACGGAGTGCCAACAACAACAACTTGTTATGTATTTTAATGCTGGGAAGCGACTGTGTTGTAGTGTTGAATAGTATTAGCTGGAAATTATGTGAAATATAAAACATGCTAGGTTTTAATCCTTTTTACTATTGGCAAAAGGCCAGACAATTTGAACAAAGGCGGCAAGTCGATTACATGAAACTCAGTGCTCGACTGCTATTAATTTTATCGATCCTGAAAGGATGAAAGACAGACTCGTCCTCGGTGGAATTTGAACTCAGAACGTAGACGGACGAAATGCCTTTGAGCATCTTGTCCGGCGTGCTAACGATTTTGCCAACTGGCCGCTTCGTTTTAGTTATTAATGAGGTCTCAGATGTTTTACAGCAGCGGAGTGTGTGGTCATATTTTAATAAAGTGCTCATTGTGTAGAATATGCATAGGAAGTGTTGCGTTTTCTTTTTTTATTGCCGGATGGGAGGAGCATGGATTGTTTGATGAGCCTTTTTTTATATATTATTCCGGTAATGCTTGTGTAAAGTATCTGCTATCAATTGTGTCTATCGAAAAACTGTTCTTTCTCCCGGGATTCTTCTGTTTTGAAATTAAGATATGTATGTGTATATATGTGTGTGTGTGTCTCTGTATGTCTGTGTGTTTGTGTGTGTGTGCTTGTGCGTGTGTGTTATTTAGCTTGTTTTGGCTATAATGACTCAGGCTACGATAGATCACTAACTATGCATATACAAATATATATATATATATATATATATATATATATATATA
>NC_068998.1:46906896-46910129 GCF_001194135.2 Octopus bimaculoides
TGTATATGTGTCTGTGTATATGTGTGTGTGTGGTCTATGTAGAAAGGGTGTGGAATTGAGACTATGTGGGTGTATTCGGCACAGAGAGCGATGTCTTGGACAAGAGTGCTACACCAAAGATAGAAGCAAAGCATTTCAACATTTGTAGATGAAAGAACTAGTTTTCTGTGAACTGAATGTATTTCTGGCTTAAGCGACATGGATACGTATATATGTGCGTGTGAGTGAATGTGTGTGTGTGTGTGCGTGCGTGTGATTGTGTGTGTGTGTGTGTGTGTGTTTATGATCATGTGTGTGTGGGTGTGAAGGCATACTTATGCAGTTAGAAGGAAAGAAAAAAAGAACACTGATGGTTTTTGAAGATATACAGAAGGCATTGAGAAAACAAATGCAGACATAATAGACGCACATATATATTTTTATATACACGCACATATATATTTTTATATTATATACACACCTACGCACACAGAAGCACATACATACGAATTTACATATACATACATACATACATACATATATATATATATATATATATATATATATATATATATATATATATATACCCACACATACAAACATGTATATATACATTCATATATATGCATATATATACATGCATGTATATATATATATGTGTGTGTATATATATATATATGACACATATATGTACATGCATACACACACGCATACCTACCCATATTTGCGTGTGTGTATAAGTGTATATTTATGCGTATGTATGCATATGTGTACATGTATGTGGTTGGTGGCATGTTTTGTTACGCTTATAGAAAACAAAACATAAAAATAAAAATATAAATATAAAATAAAATGACTAAAATAAGCTGGAATAGCACACGTATACACACTTACACACACACACACACACACACACACACACACACACACACACGTAAAGCGTAGAAAGTGCTGATTATGCTGGAAATTATTGTTGATCACAGCTGCGGTTTGAAATCCTGAATGTATAGGGGCGAAAGTGAATACCACAAGGCATTCAGTGTCGTGTTGTATTGAATGCTTACGAACACTTTGACGTATATTAAGAACAGCAAAATCGATGATGCTAATGATGATGATGTTGAAGATGATGATGATGATGATGATGATGATGATGATGATGGCGGTGGTGGTGGTAGTGGTGGCGATGGTTGTGATGACGACGATGATGATGGTGGTGGTGATGGGGATAATGGTGGTGGCGAGAATGTTATCGGTGGAGATGGGGATGGTGATGATAATAATGATGATGTCGATGATGATGATGATGACGATAGTGATAATGAAAAAGAGGGTGAGGAAGAGGAGGAAGAGACGATGATGATGATGATGACAGTGGTTGTGACGAAGTGATGATGATGGTGATGAAAATGTTGATGGTGCGGCGGTTTGTGTCAGTGGTGGAGGTTGTGATGATAGGACAGGTGTTTTGGTGGTGGTGGTGATGGTGAGGAGGAGGAGGAGGAGGAAAAAGTTTTTTCTTCATTTGATGTAAACATAACAAAGACACAAGTGTTTCAACCAGATTTCTCTAAATTTAAAAGAACATATGCAGAAACACACACACACACACATATATATATGTATACGGATTCTCACACTCACATATATATGTGTATAGAAACACACGCGCACAAATACACACACATACACATACACACACGCACAAACACACTGATATCTCTGATTCAATTAATATAGTGGCTGTGATATCACAACAGGGAGACCTACATCAGTCACAGTATTATATTATACTAAACTTGTTTAGTTAGCATTTTAATTTCACTATAACCCAAAACCATACGAACGGACACATCAAAAAATGGTTGGATTGGATATTTAGATAACACTTTACAGTTCCGCTTTTACACAAACAATACACATACATTAATATATATATATATATATACGTGAAGTATATTTGCCACTTAAATGTGGCTAACCACTAAGGGTGAATGCTACTGTAGCTTGTAGCCCCAGGAGAACATCTCCTCCAGCTGGCTATTGACACACTTTCTGTACCCTATCAGTATGTATATATATACATATGTATACACATTCTAGACAAAATAATATTAACACCCTTATTCTAAATATCTCAGTCGTTTCCAACTTCGGCTAATGAAGAGCCATTGCACTATAATAAAGAGCCCTTTGGTCAAAAACTTCTTCAGAAATAAAATCTTCTGAATAACTATCCCTAGCTCTCAACCTGATGAAAGCAAGACAAAAAAAGAAAACACGACCTGGTACTCACACATATTTAATATTATAGTCGTTTCTTCTTTGGCTTATATCGTCTTTAAGTACCTTATGATGCATTTTCTTGTAAGCCATTAAAGCTTTTAATTACGGCTAAATTTTAGCATCTAGCTTAGATTATATTTAGCTCGTTATAGCAGGTCTAAACTTAGTAAACAGAAACAACTCGTGCAACTTCACTGATCTCAACAGCTACCTCCAGAATATCACTTCGTAACCTAAGATATTGTGCACCAATGACAACTTAAAAGATTATGTCCACAAAACCATTTAAATCAAGATTTTATTTGCATGTACATTCCTTTAACACACCATGACAGAACCCAACAGACTCTTTTGGCTTCATAAATTTGATCGAAGAATGCTTAATTAAAACCTTACAACCTTAAATGAAGTATAGTTCTTCGTGTTAAAGTGCGCAAAATGAATAATATTCATTGCAATTTTCGTACTACGGAGGGATACCATCCCCTTTTGACAAAGATTACTCAGCTGCCATTGAGAAAATCTAGTGAATTACATTTACTGAGCATTTAAGTCAAATATTTATTACAAACCATCTAGCTTCCCATATCACTTACAATGGCTTATACATCGGTATGTGTACATATATCAGTTCGTATGCTCACACAAAATTCTTTTATTTCATTCATAGATTAGTTCACGTTTCTTGATTTATTTCCCAGCTAAATAGCTAAATAGCTAAATAGCTAAATAGCTAAATAGCTAAATAGCTTCCCACCGTCACCATTATTAACGGTTGTAAATCTACCAACTCTGCATTGAAGTGTGTGGCAATTAGTGCATATAAATGCACAAATACACAAATACGCTGACATATTTACATATATATATGTATATATATATGTGTATATATATATATATATATATATGTATATATATATATATGTATATATATATATATATATATATATATATATATATATATATAT
>NC_068998.1:46914360-46915998 GCF_001194135.2 Octopus bimaculoides
CATAAGGCTTTGATGGGCCCGAGGCTACAGAAGAAGACACTTATCCAAGGTGCCACGCAGTAGGACTGAACCCGGAACCATGCGGGAAGCATTATATATATAGTGTTTTTATAAACAAACCCGAAAGGAGCCATGTAAGCGTCGATTTGTGGGTTCGATTCACCCTACGGTAAGCTCATCATTTTGCGGTCATTCGTTTATATTTAAAAATTGTCGCTTCAAATCGGAGAATAAATAATATATTCGGTTGGTGCATAATTATTGCGGCTTTTTATTTCAACAAATTTTATTCAGCTAAAGCAACAACAATATTTAACAAAAGCATCTTTAAATGACAGTTTGACCGTCTGCCAAGCACCTGCGAAGCAGTAATTGAAGTAGATGGTGAATATGCTCCGGAATAATCATTTAAAGATGCTTTTGTTACATGTTGCTATTGTTTTTGTTGAATAAAATTTGTTGAAAAAAAAAAAACCCCGCAATAATTATGCACCAACCCAATATATATAATACTTATATGCAGCGATAGTGCTCCAACATGACCGCAGTCACATAGCTGAAATGAATAGAAAGATTAAAAGAGTATAAACATGGATACATATATGTCCGTGAGTACGGAGTGTTGTGATGTGAAATGGTGGTGGCGTTGACGGTGGTGGTGGGGACGGAATACAGTGTATTTTGGTGTAAAATGTGTTATGCGATACAGTGTTGATGTAGTGTTGCACTATGATGTAGCATGCTTTAGTAATGGTCTCTAAGCCAATACAGTGTATCTGTATATGTGTCTGCCTGCCTGTCTGTCTGTCTGTCTGTCTGTCTGTCTGTATGTATGTATGTATGTATGTATGTATGTATGTATGTATGTATGCTCTCTGTAAACTAAAAGAAATTGCAAGTAATTCAGTAGTTGGAGTTATTCCAATATTTCCGTCATTCAATTTGGTTCGAAGTTTATACTGAAAGGTCGTTGTTTATGTATTGATGTAGAGTGGAGTTCAGTGGAGTGCAGTGTAATGTAGCTTAAAATGATGTCGTTTGGGAAGGCGGTGAGCTGGCAAAATCAGACAGGACTAAATGCTTAGCAGCGTTTAAATAAATACACACACACACACACACACACACTCACGTATATAAGTGTGTGTGTGTGTGTGTGTAGGCGGTTCTTCATTTAATATTACGAACTAGAGTTCCTAATATTAAATGAAGAGTCGCCCTCACACACATAGAGATAGAGATATACTCTGTCTCTAGAAGCCTGACGAGTTAGGTTCGTCCTACGAGCCTACGAAACTTAAAGTTGAATGTAGCTGAGTTTGACTGTTTTTAAATAATATATGTAACTTCTACCAAATGTGTTGAGTGCCACTTTGTTTCTCCGTTTTTTTACTCTCTCCACGTTTTCTTTCCTTATTCACTTTCTGGAGAAGAGTGTCGGCTCGAAACGTCAAAGACTCTTCCGTTTGTCCTAAGCGTCGAAATAATGTAATATTGTTGATTGTTCCCTCACCTGTCTCTGACTTCCGTGTTTTTTGTTTTCTGAACTATTTTGAACCATATATGTATATATATGATATATATGAACATGCACGCACAGACACACACACACACACACACACACACACACACACACACACA
>NC_068998.1:46916008-46918069 GCF_001194135.2 Octopus bimaculoides
CACACACACACACACACACACACACACACGTATACATGCATACATACATACATACAATCATACATACATACATACATACAGAAACACTTTTATCCCAAAACGAAAATATGGATTCATACGGAGACGGACGTCTAAGTAGATAAGTAAATATGTGTGTATGTACGCATGTATGATATATACGTGTGTATTTGCGTGCATGTGTTTGTTGTGTGCCTGTGTGCTTGTGTGCGTGTGTGTTTGTGTGTGTATGTGCGTGTGCGTTTGTGTGTGTGTGTTACAGTTGGTTGGTAGGCTAGTTGGTAGATCACTAAGTAGATTGTTAGGTAAATAGGCATGTATGTAGACAGACAAATGAGTAGATAAGTAGATAGGCTGGTGGGACGGTATTACCAGGTCGCGTATATTCACTACATATGTATCAGCTAAGCTATACAATAAATCTAGTTATCACATACACACACACAATGTGTGACAATGGAAGTGTGTGGGGAGGGGGCTGTACCTTTCCTGTTGTTCTATATAATAATCGATATCACAGGAGTTGTAGTAGTACCAATAGTATATATGCTGTTTCATTGCTCATTTATTGTACTCATCACTATAAATACACTTTCCTCTCTCTTCCACATTCTATCTCTCTCTCCTCTCTCTTTCCTTCTCTCTTTCTTTCATCGCTTATCTCTCTTTCACTCTCACCTCCTTCCTTCTTTCTTCCTCTTTCTCTGTCTCCTCCTTCACCTACCTACCTCGCTCTCTATCTCCTCTGTATCCCTCTCTCCTCGTCGCTATATCACTTTCCCCTCTCTCCCTCCTTTCTTGTCTCTCTCTCCTCTCTCCCTCTCTCTTCATCTCTCTTTCTGCCTCTTCTCCCCTCTCTCTGTCTCTTTCCCTCTTTCTCTCTCTCCATCTTGATATATTCATCCACTCATCCAGTCTTTCTATCTTTCCTCATAACCTCGCTATCTTTCTTCTCTTACGTCTCTCTCTCTCTCTCTCTATCTCTCTCTCTCTCTCTCTCTCTCTCTCTTTCACTCTCTCTCTCTCTCTCTCTCTCTCCCTCTCTCTCTTTCACTCTCTCTCTCTCTCTCTCTCTCTCTGTATATATTTGTGTGTGTGTTTGTGTGTGTGTATGTGTGTGCGTGTGACTCTCTCTATTTCTCTCTCTTTCTTTACATCACTACCGAACTCTTAATCCATCATTCCACAACAACACCACACCACGACACAGTAACTACACCAGGCCTTCACGCCACCAAAAGGTCACTACACCATGCTGCCACATTAGCACGTCATCACAACACCTCACCACCATGCCAGAACATAAGTATAACATCATCCACCACATGACCTCACTAACACACTCCTACACCATCGCACCGCCACCACCAATGACATCACACCGACACCGCCACCACCATGACACCGCGCACCACTCCCATCACACCCACGCCGCCACCACGACACCGATACCGCGCCACCAAGCTATGATATAATGACACGAATAAGTGATTATGCACAACCACCCCCATTACATCACAATTCGCTTAGTTCACATCACAACACGGACACTACACCAAACAGCCCGCCATCACAGAATCATGTCTCAACGCTGTCAGAACACCTTACACCACGGCGTGGTTACACCACACCACATAAACCACCCCGGTACACCATTTCATCCCCCACATAAACACTACACCGCATTGCCCTCGACACAGGAATGAAAACCCGAAATAAAAACATGGTGCATCGTATTATTAAAGTAGGAACTTATTTAAAACAAGCCAAAATAAACAATATATAGCAGTCTAGCCAAATAACGGTTTCATTGGTGTAATTATTAAATATGGATATAAATATTAATTAATTTCAGTTGATTATTATTTATAACTATTTCTGTATGTTTGTTAATATTCACTGTTTGTGTGTCTCACTTAAAACAGGTCTATGTCAATATGTAGGTATTTGTTCTGTCTGGAACCTGTTTTACATTGCGTGGTTTCCTTGTGAAACGTCCTGTTTGAAATGTAACACACGCACACGCGCACACATGTTTGTGTA
>NC_068998.1:46918337-46921260 GCF_001194135.2 Octopus bimaculoides
TATATATATATGTATGTATGTATGTATGTATGTATATGCATATTATATAGATATATATACATACACATTATACACACATATATATATATAGAGAGAGAGAGACAGACAGACAGACACAGATAGATAGATAGATAGATAGATAGATAGATAGATAGATAGATAGATAGATAGATAGATAGATAGATAGATAGATAGAACTGCATGCATGTGTATATGTATCTATATTCTGTTTCAATTTCCATTAACCTCCAATAATCCTTTCTTCCCAGTAGACCATTATTATCTCAGAGCCGAGTTACATATTCTTATATCAACATATAAAAATGGCGGAAACTATGAGAGTAGCTTCTAAGAGGTCACGAGACGTGCTGAAAATAGCTGCCAGATTATCCCTGAAATCACACTGTTATTTATAAATAAAATGTAAAATATATATATATATATATATGACGGATTGTTGAAGACTGCAACCGCTAGCATATAGTAAGTGGGGATTGTTATGGCTAGAATGTCTTCAATAAACGATGTCTGCTCGATTAAGACTCACCCGGGACAAACCACCAGCGATAGCAATATGTTAAGGACATTTGACCTGCTAGGAAGAGCAGCTAGATAACCGTCAATGAATATTCGTATCCTACCAACTTAACGAACGGGTGGTTGCATTGGGCAATGCATATCTTAGTATGCTAAAAAAAAGACGTGATGGTCACGGCTAGAAAAATCTTTGATCAAAAGTTTGTTTGACGGTCAGACTGGTTGCTAAACAACAAAATAGTAGGAACAAAAGCAACAACAATGACAACGGTACATCAATGATCCTTGTAAACAACAGCTCGATAAAGCAGACAGAAGATGTATTGTTGCACCCTTGTTAGTCAAACATCATCGCTTTTTATTGGAACTGAATTTAGACAGGGTTTTTTTTTCTTTGTTCGTATCTAGGACCAAAGAGAACGAACGCACGAACAACAACAACAGCAGTAGTAACAACAACAGTAGCAGCAACAACTACAACAGCAATAATAATAATAATAACTTTGATGGCATTCACTGCTCTCACTCAATAATAATAATAATAATAATAATAATAATAATAATAATAATAATAATAATAATAGTAATAATAATAATAATGATAATAATATATAATAATAATAATGATAATAATAATGATAATAATAATGATAATAATAATAATAATAATAATAATAATAATAATAATAATAATAATGATAATAATAATAATAATAACTTTGATGGCATTCACTGCTCTCTCACTCAATAATAATAATAGTAATAATAATAATAATAATAATAATAATAATAATAATAATAATAATAATAATAGTAATAGTAATAATAATAATGCTCAAAAATTAGTATTTTATTATTATTATTATTATTATTATTATTATTATTATTATTATTATTATTATTATTATTATTAGAACAACGTATACATATTACGCAAGGTATTATCAATTCAATGGAATAGCTTACGATTCTATAGAATTATCTCAAATAGAACAATCTTCACACAAAACACACATCTCTCTATACAACAAGCATCTAACAATTTGCAACAGCGTTAAGTCACGCAACATCTACTCTACAAGATTTACGGCCCAATAAAAATGACACTCTTCTCATTACACACGCCACACACGAGAGAAAATAGATCAGAATAACAATGAACTAAATCAAACTGGTGCAGGAGGAGTTTGCACACCTCCAATCAACATAAAAATAAGAACACAATGCTGCACACACCTCGGGGTGCACCATATGGTGAAACAGAAACTCGCATGAAACAACGAAAGGAAAACTTTTCATAGTAATACTCATGGTACCTGGTATATTTTACGTTAAGCGCAATCTTAGTGTTATATTTCTTGCCACACAGCCACGCCTGCGCCTATAAATTTTAGCCACCATTGCGCTCACCACCCGCCCTTATTTTGCTACGAAGACCTTCGGGGTTAATGAGTCTCTTTACCAATGGGCCTAGTAAAGAGTTTTATATTTCGCGTATATTTCACTCATTCATATATTGTAGCATGCTTTCATTGGGAGACGTCCGGCGTAATATCTTGATCTATGGATCAACATGATTTATAAGCCAAGCAAGATACTCCCGTGAATCCTGCCGCAATTGATGGCGTTTATATAATTCCGATCACCGCTTCCTTTACTTTACACACAGGCAAACAAACCACAGAAATTCTGAGGAATACTTTTAAATATTAATAATCTGTAGGCACACAACATTTTGTCATACAACCATAACATAATATAAGGTATATTAAGCGTTTTTATAAGTCAATACCAACAAATACTTTTAAAAGCTAGTGGGTAGTTGATATAATAGTCTTAGCTAAAGTAAAGAGGTGCCTGGTTCAGCTTTAATGTGCTGAGGGTGTTTTATATAGAAAGTAAAACACCTGATGACGATCGGAGATAAGAGAAATGGAGGTGTAGTATTGACGTGTATGTAAACATACAAACATTCCTCTTTCTGTCTGTTTGTCTGTTTGCCTATCTGTCTATCTGTATCTGTCTGTCTGTCTGTCTGTCTGTCTGTCTCTCTGTCTCTCTGTCTCTGTCTCTCTCTCTCTCCCTCTCCCTCTCCGTATATATATATATATATAAAGAGAAATGGGGATACGTATATAAATATACATATGTATATACACGTATATAAACGCACTCATTTACACAGTTTCACACATACACAGTCACACACACACACACACGCGCGCGCGCGCGCGCACATACGCACACACACACACACACACACATGCGCGTGCGCGGCGCTCATACACAAATTTTCTCTTGTCAAAAGCGACACAACATATTCTTTTTTTTTTATATATATAAGAGATTGAAATTAAGAAAATAGTGGCATTGTGTTTGCTACTTG
>NC_068998.1:46921319-46928904 GCF_001194135.2 Octopus bimaculoides
GGTGGCGGCGGCGGCGGCGGCTGTGGAGCTGGCTGCGTTGAAGGTGGTGGTGGTGGTGGTGGTGATGAGGGTGGGGAGGTGACGTGTCTTCGTGTTTAAGGAGTCTGATCTGTTGTTATCTTAATAATTGTGGCGTTGCGTTGTGTTCCTTCAACAATTCATCTCTATTCCTCTCAGATAAAAAAAAAAAAAATGCCAACAGCCAACGATGGCAGCAGAATCGAAACGTAGAATGAAATCTCTGTTCATGTGTATATCTATTTGTTGGTGGCCATGGATGTGTGTATGTGTGTACATGTGTCTGTGTGTGTATGTGTGCGTATATGCGTGAATATGTATGTTCGCTCATTTATGTGCATCTGTATATGCCTGTGTGCGCGTGTGTGCATGAGCGCGCATGTGTGAACACGTTCTTGTGTGCCTGTGCGTGTGTGCGTGCGAGAATATATATGTGTGTGTGTGTGTGTGTGCATGTTATGTGAGTGTGTCAGTGTGTGCATGTGTATATATGTCTGTATATGTGTGTCGGTGTAGAGGGCTGCGTTAATGTGCGTGTACGTGTGTATATGCATGTTTGCGTATATGCGTATATGCGTGTCTGTGTGTGTGTGTTTGTGTGTGTGTGCGTGTGTGCGTGCGTCTATGTGTGTGCGTGCGTACGTACATGTGTGTCTGTACGTTTATATGCGTGTGTATCTGTGTGAAAGGCCACCGGGGAATATGCGTGCGCATGCGTGCGAATGCATGTGTGCATGTGTACATCCCCGAAAGTATATGTATGCATTTTTAAGTATATGTGTATGTGTATACGTGTATGTGTGGACGTTCGCCTTTGTGTGTGTGTGTGTGTGCGTGCGTGTGTGTGGCTGCGTGTGCGTGTGTGTGCGTATTTTTTTAAGTGTAGTTTGGTATTTCTAAAATTCTAGGCTGAAATGTCATTCTTACTCCGCCTGCTCCCCTCACTTTTTTCACTCCTACTTCTACGATCACCGCCAACACCGATACCCTCACACCCCTACTACCACCACTTAAACAACTAACACCAATACAACTCGCACTGCTTCCACCACCACCACCACCACCACCACCACCACCACCACTATCTTAGCATCTATCTCCTCCATTTCCACTACCATAGTACTGCTACTACTACTACTACTACTACTACTACTACTACTACTACTACTACTACTACTACTATTACTACTACTACTACTACCACCACCACCACCATCATCGCTACTACCAACACATGCTAGTGTATTAGTTACCTCAAAGTATAAAATGGGGGAAATTTGAGGGATGTGGTATATTTAGTTGCTATTGTTAGCAGGTCGACCGACCTACAGCGTAGACTCGCCCCTTATCACACTTCTTCTTACGGGCAACAGTGGAGAGCTTCAGTTACAAGACACCATCGCACAGACCAACATAAATATACCACACACGCACACACACACACACACACACACACACACACACACACACACACACACTCACATACATATACATTCACATACACATATATATCTATATACTGCTGAAAATGCCAAAGCTACACAACAACAACAACCCCCCACAACATCAAAAATAAACAGAATAAAATGTAGTAAAAAAATCGAGCATTCCTAGAACAGTCAAGGGTACCACATTTGGTCACAACATTAAGCAAGAATAACATTAGTGTACGCCAGAGATACTCAACCACTTTTTGCCCATGGATCTCTTTGGTTCCTATTTCATTCGAATGGACCCTCATAGCCATTCAATGTCTAAATAAAAATCCTATTATATTTTATAATTAAATATTAGGGATTTAAAAAAAAAATTGTTAAAACATTTTGTGTGTTGTTGAAGTATATACAATTTATTACACATAAATTTTAACAGCAAAAAAAAGGAAAGAGTCTCAGTCAAATCTTCATTTTAAACAAAATCACAGCGCGTATCATCACTCAAGGTCCTCATCGCTCCGACAGATGAACCTGGAATGGAATTCTGTTGTTGGCCTGATAGTGGGACTGTAATGAAACTTTCTGAGTGCTCACAGTAGAAGGAATCTACGAAAGCTAATATAACAGATTTTGTGTGATCATTAATGGTTAAATTGACAGTTCCACGATATGAATTAAGATACTTCCAGTTAAAAATCAGACACCGTCTGTTTTATAAGTATATAAATCTCTGTCACTGTGTAATTAGGGCTATTTTATTAGCTAGCTAATTAAATATATTTGTGTGGTTCAGCATTGATGGTGATGATGATGATGATGATGAGGCAGCGGTGGTGGGAGTGATAGTGTTGACGAAGATAAGAATGATGATGATGGGGGTATTGGTAGCAGTGGTGGATGTGGTTGTGGTGATGGTGGTGGTGATGATGGTGGCGACGACAATGGTAGCGGTAGTTGTAGTGTCCCTGGAGATTATGGCGTTGACGATGACGATGACGACGACGACGATAATGATGTTTATGACGACGACGACGACGACGACGATGCTGATGATGACGATAATGATGACAACTACAACTTTGGTAACGAAGGTGGTTTGGAGGAGGGAGATGATGAACGCTGGCGATAACGGTGTAGATTTAATATGGTTCATTATTTAATTAGCCCAGACACATTACTGCAAGATATTAACACTTGATTGTCTTTAATGACGTATAATACCGAATTAGTTTAGCGATTGACATCTTTCACGTTCAATGTTTCTCATCACGAATATAGAAAAATACTGTTTTACCTCTGCAAGACCGATAGTTATAGGTGAAAGGAAGGATTAACATTTTCTCCAGAAGCCAGCAATTTTACAGCCTACACCAGTGAACCAATCTTCACGAAACTTTACATACATGTCAAACTAACATCCAGTTCAATTTTAAGCTAATTCGATTTCAATAGAAATCTATAATGGGCCCGTTAGTGGAGTTGGGTTATTAGATCATAAAATGAGAAGAGTGTAAGAGTGTTGGTGTGAGGGAAGTGTAGTGGCATAGTGTGTGTGATTGATATCAGAGAAGAGGAGAACAACGTTGTGTAAGCGACAAGTATGGAGTGGCGATGGGGTGTTAACGTTAATACAGCTGTCATATACATGCATACACACACACACACACATACACATGCACAAAAGTAATTTTTAAAACGCCGAGTAAGGGAAAGAAAGGTGGATGTAAGGAATACGTAGCTTTGAAAAGAGAGAGGGTACTCTCTCTCTCTTTTACTCTTTTACTTGTTTCAGTCATTTGACTGTGGCCATGCTGGAGCACCGCCTTTTAGTCGAGCTAATCGACCCCAGGACTTATTCTTTGTAAGCCTAGTACTTATTCTATCGGTCTCTTTAGCCGAACCGCTAAGTTACGGGGACGTAAACACACCAGCATCGGTTGTCAAGCGATGTTGGGAGCTAAGGCAAATGCATTCAATAAGCATCACAAAGTAGTCGTTCTTCCTTGATAAGGATAACACATCTGGTCAGGATGATTTCTATTATATCATAACGTTTGGTTGAGTAATATTGAGTCTGACGCATGTTCAATCAGGTGAGTCACCTCCACCAATGAGAAATAACCAAGCTGATGTTTTGTGGATATATATATACATACATACATAATATATATATATATATATATATATATATATATATATATATATATATATATATATATGTAACATATTTATCCACAATATATTGCCTGATTAATCGGGCGTGACCAACACACGCAAACGAACTTCGAATAACAATGGAATGAAACGGCAATTGATTCCATATGTCAGCGTTTGCCATCACTTCGATATCTGACGTGTGCACTTACATTTGACGTGTGCACTGTGTACTTGTACAGGTAATGTCAATTCAATGGAGACAGTGAGCTAATGTGCAGCACATGCATTTGATCGCTACAAACAGATTATTTGTGTGGATTGTTCAGCAAGAAATTTCGAATTCAAGAGCATCAACAGCAAATGCGCACACCAATATTTACATATAAACACACACAATCACAGACACACACACACAAACACACACACACACACACACACATATATATATATATATATATATATATATATATATATATATATATATATATATATATATATATATGTATGTATGTATGTATGTATGTATGTATGTATACGTTTGTGTGTCTGTGTTTGTCGCTCCAGCATCGCTTGGCAACTGATGCTGGTGTGTTTACGTCCCCGTCACCTAGCGGTTCGGCAAAAGAGTTCCATAGAATAAGTTACTAGTAATTACTCAGGGTAGGCAGTTGGTGTCGTTTATGTAGTAAAACACTCAAAGAAATAAGCGAAATACAGGCGCACGACTGAGTTGGAGACAGATTTACTTCTGCCTTTATAACGCGTAAAGAAAACATTTTTGTAGGAATGCACGCAGCACGTATATTACAGCAGTTTTATGCGTAGCTTTAACACAAAGGTTGAAAAGCAACGGTGAATTATGCGTATCTAATCTACAAAAGAATAAAATATTTTGTATTTTATGCGTAGTAATTAGAGTAACCTTCATAATTTTATTGAATTAGATGCATATTTTGCCATGAAAGGAACATATTACAAGCGATCTATGCCTACCATGCCTACCCAGCCGGTACGTTCCTGATACATACATACATACATACATACATACATACGTACATATATACATACATACATACATACATACATATATACATACATATGTGTTTGTGTGTGTTTGTAAGTATGTGTTTGGATCATGTGCGCAACGACAGAACGTAATGCGAATGAAATATTATAATAAATAACGCATATTTTATAACGATGACGTCATCATCGTTGTTTTCGTGCCAATGGTGATAGAGTATTGATAATGGGTGATCTCACTTCTCTTACCTAAGCTATAAAATATTATTTTTGCTTCTACCGTCTCTCCTCTCCAATATTATAAAATATATTCGTAAAATATATTCGTGTTTCTGAATATTTTTGTGTTTCTGAGTTTGTCTGTCTTTTTCCAATGTTTTCTTACGAAAATATCAAATATTTTTCTTGCTTTATTTTTGATCTTTTATGTATTTTGGTCATTGCACTCTGGCCATGCTGGGGCACCGATTTTGAAGGGCTGCATTCCAACATATCGAATGGTGCTTATTTCTCTTCTTTTTTTTTTTGTAAGCCTGGTACTTATTCTATCAGTTGTCTTTTACCGAACAGCTAGTTTGCGGGGATGTGAACAAACCAACACTGGTTGTCAAGCGGCGGTGGAGACGGACAAACACAACACAAACACCACAGAAACACAGCATGCACACATACAAACATACATACATACATGAATACATAATGCATGTGTGTGCGCGCGCCCGTGTGTATGATAGGCTTCTACACAGTTTCCCTCTATGAAATCTACTCACACGGCTTAGGTCAGGCCAGATCTATTGTAGACACTTGCCCAAGGAAGTGCGCAGTGGGACTGATCCGAAGATCTCATTGTTGGAAAACAAGTGTCTTAATTACACAGCCATGCCTGCGCCAATGTTGTTACTATCGTTGTTTCGGCCTAATATTCTAACGTCCCCGAGTTTCATTTGTTAGTATTTATGAATTGATTTATGAATTAAATAAAGAATTAAATCATTGTCCGAAATACTGTACTGAGGAAGAAAATAGCGAATACAAAGAAAATCGAAATACGTTCTACTTAGATTTTATATTACCCCCATTTACATATCGGTGCTTTAGTGGGTACTTCTGTTAATAAGAGCATGAAGAGATTAATTACGAATATTTGATTGATCTTTGGCTTTGATATTTCATACTAAATTACTGTTCAAGTGTTCAAAAATTACAGTAGGTATTTGTTTGCTCGTAATCTGGTACTGTCTAAAAGTCAACACCTAATGACACAAAATATATTCTCCGAAAACTATATACGTGTTGCTAGTTTTATGGTTAACATTGTATGTAATGTTCTAAATGTATAATTACGCTGACGAAACCGGCCGTTAAAAATGTACAGTTATACCTATAAATCAATAACGCTTTGATTAAGGAATTTTCCCAGGCTGCATATACAACAGATTTCTCCAAGAAGCTTCCAGTTATTGGACACACTATGAGACTGATAATTATATATCCGTTTTCTGTTTTCCGAGTTCTGATTATTTAAGTTCTTTATCGTTTTCTTGTTACTTAAGTTTGTTATAATACTGGCATACAATTCGTAAATGTAGAGTAGCCTATTTTAAGCGAATTCAGATTTAAAGAATTTCCTGTATTTATGTTTGTGGGTGGAGAAATGGGTTCTTACAAGATGGAGCAAGATGTTGTCTATTGTGCGCTTGTATTTATCGAAAATGACGATTTGTTCTTCTTGCGTGTCATTATTGTACTAAATAGTTATTTTCATCCCTTTAAATACCATATATCATTGGATATATATCTGCTACACGATATGTCTTCGTTATACGAAATTGTCGAGGTTCGTTTACTCAAGTTGTTGCGCATATCTCTAACAATATACGAGGATGGTTTGAATTCTTGTTTATATGAACATTGAATTACTGGGATTTCGTTCGCTTGAATGTTATATGTACCAAATTATCTATCTTGAAGTTACCATTTTGGCTGAATTTTTGGAACAGATTGATTACGTTCTTCAACACATTTGTCAGCTACCCGATAACATTTCTGGAGATTATTTATACAACATCTCTATACATACCATCGAATTGTTAGGTGAGCGTCCAACACTCGTAAACATATATACAGATAAAGGTAAACGCATAAACACACAGAGACACATTAACACGCGTATGTGTATGCACAATAATCTAAACTGTCCAAATAAATATACTATTCTACAGAGGAAACAATGTAAGTAGTAAATAGTTCAAAAGAATGCCCTGACACACAAACACAGTATTATACAAAATGGCGCTTTAAATGCACTTCGAAACGAACACGCAAATATAGCAAATAACGGACACACTAACAAGAAAAATATAGCATAGTAATAACAAACAGTGTTGGTAGGTTTACGTTCCCGTCACCTGGTGGTTCGGCAAAAAATTTCGATAGAATAAATACGAAGTTTAACAATATAAGTACTAGGGTCGATTCACTCGACTAAAAATTCTTCAAGACGGTGCTCCGACATGGCCGCAGTCTAATGACTGAAACAAGTCAAAGATAAAAAGATAGCTAAAGGTAATTTCATTTGTAGTTTTAAAGTAGCAACACAAATACATGGATTATGAAGCATTACACGAAGAAAAATTAGGGTGAAACTAACAGTAGTAATACAATTGTTTTAAAGTTAGACGCAAAACCACCAGCTTTAAGAGGAAAGGGTTAGTCCTTTATATCAACAACAGTATTTGACTGGTACTTTACTTTATCGACCTTGGAAGGATCACAAGCAAAAATTGACTTCGACTTCAGTAGGATAGGATTTGGCTTCAGACAGCCGGAGCAAATAACGCAAGGCATTTTGTCCGACATTTTAACGATTCTGCCTATACACCACCCTGTTGTTGTAATATTATGAACAAGTATCCGAATACGTACATGCAAACTTTTATATATATATATAT
>NC_068998.1:46929052-46929924 GCF_001194135.2 Octopus bimaculoides
ATATATATACATAGTTATGAATATACATATATCTATCAATCCGTCTTTATGTGTGTGTGCGTGTGTGTGTGTGTGTGTGTGTGCGTGCGTGTGTTTGTCTGTGCCCTCAAATTTATCATTTAAGATTTACGATAACTGAAGAAATTACTCACGATGGAAAGGAAAGTCTTGTTATTGATTAAATAACGGAGAGAGCTGTTACTTTGACGAATCCTCGGGACCTATTTTCAAACACTGGTTACAGTACAAACTTCAAAAGCCGATATAAAAATCATAGCAAAGATAGAAATATTATTGAATACATTTAAAAAAACATACAAGCGGTATTTAATTTTATAAGTACCTGGAACGGCGACATTATTCACTGTTAAAACTAACTGAATCATTAAATATAAATTTCTCATATTTGATAAACACTTTTCTAAATTCTGCTTTTAATTTTAATTTTGATATCAAACTGTTCTAATTTGATCTCTAACTCTACGTACGTATATGTGTGTAGGTAAGACTTTAGTGTGGGGCTACCTTGGCATTTACCCGTTAGTATGCATTCTAATCCTAACCATAACTTTACCCTTATCCTAAACACTAGAGCTTACCCTAACTCTAACCCTAAGAGCTATCCCTAACCTTAACCCTAACCATCATCCTAGCCCAGATCAGACGATTTCACAACGTAAACTACGGATCCTGAGATAGCTCGCTCGCAAACGTAGCTACCGCATAGATATTTCTTCCATTTTAAACTCCAACAGTATTCTTTATTTTCTTTTTTCTTCCTTTCTTTCTTCCTCTGTTTCTTCTTTCTCCTCCCACTGCTATCTCTCTCTCTCTCTCTCTCTCTCTCTCTCTCTCTCTCTCTCTCTCTCTCT
>NC_068998.1:46931683-46933977 GCF_001194135.2 Octopus bimaculoides
ATATATATATATATATATATATATATATATACGCGCGTAAGGGCAAACAAATTGATATTCGTCTCTCGGTCTATATTTCTCAACGTGTGTATGTATGTATGTGTCTACACACACGCACACAGACATATATATGAGTGTGCGTTTGTGTGTGTTTGTATTTGTATATATGTATATGCAAATAATTATTTATGTGCTCAAGCAGATTATCTGTCTGCATGATAATGTGAGTGGAGCATAATTAAGTTCTATTTACAGCTCTAATGAACCACATATCTTTTCATTAATATTTCCTCTTGACTCGGCTGCTAATGCGTTTTCTATTTAACTCTCTCGTTGACAGAAACCAAGTGATTTCAGAATTAATAAAAAACCATGACAGATTTGTTGCACCTGACTATGAAGAAGGTAAGTACTACAATCATCTGTATACACACACACATAGACATAAACACCCACATACACACGCATACACACGCGTGCCTACTCACACCTACGTGTACTCGCTAAAGCGCACGCAAACACACACGTGCATACATAAAGACACATATCACCGTATCATTGTATTCAACAGACTATCGGATGTCATTATACACCGCTGATCACGATTATAGGCTCGAAACGTAAAAGACTTTCTCGCCTTCCCGGGCGTCAAACTAATACACCTGATTGTTGTTTATACGCCTGTCTTCATCCTTTGTCTTTATGTAAATTTCTATTTTCCAAGCCCACGTCATCCCACATTTATCTCCACCGCCGTTCCGATTATCCACATTACATTATTCGGTCAAATCCGGAATTCCAATTTTTGAGGATAAAACGGATTTGTACTGACATAAGGAATTACTGGAACGATGTACAGAAGCATTTGCTTTTGTACCTCATTATGTCAAACGCAGTTACAGTGAATCACGATTAAAGGAAATAGCAAATAAAATACCTATTAGCAAAGATAGTCAAACCTTCACGCATAATTTTAGCAAACACATTACAGTAGATGACAGATTTCTTTTAGTGATTAACTGGCACGGAAACTTCGCTGGCATTTCAAAAGTGTTGCATGAAAGTTACCAGTATGTGGCGAAAAAATACCCGCGTTTCAGACAGATATTTCCTCAGCCGCCCATTGTTGCCCTTAGACGGAATAAGAATATAAAATAATTATTGACCTCTATATCTGACTCCAAGAAAACGAACATTGGCGTATCTGCACGCTGTACCTTGAAAAACAGCCGCAAGAGAGGCAAGCCCTGTTCGTTGTGTAACAACATGAGCCAAGTGAATTCCATCAGGAATCATAATAGAAAGGTTATGATTTATACAGAAGGTGGGACATGTAGAGATTCTCATTTGGTGTACGCGGCAGAATGCACGAAATACAACTTGATTTATGTTGGTTGTACAACAGAACAATTAAGCAAAAGATTTAATGGGCACAGATTCGACATCAGGCACAATAAAAGTAGTTTGACAGAACTTGCCGAACATTTCGTTTCAAACGGCTGCAATTTTGAAGAAAACTTGAAAGTGCATATTCTCGCCTATAGTAGAAAGGTTTATTATTATTATTATTATTATTATTATTATTATTATTATTATTATTATTATTATTATTAAACTGCTGATTTGCATACGATTTTAACACAGTGAATTGGTGTTTGGGTCCCTGCCAAATATTCCTGCGTCAGTCTGCAGTTTTGTCTTTCACTAAAAAAGTTACTCCATAGTTCAACGAATGGCAGAAGTAAAGACTTGATCAAACTGAGAAACTCCATGTATTGAGGTAACCAAAGATGTGTGCAAACTGGAAGCCCAAAGTATGATCTAACTGCTGTCATTTGAGAGGTTTTACACTGGATAATTTCCACGGTAATCGGAATTAAATCCGATGATACCGGAACTTGGGAGCAACGTGAATTAATCCCCTGCTTTAGCGGTTAACGGCTTGAAGCGAGTAGAATATTATAGGACATATTAGTTCAACTATCCTTATGGTCAGCAGTAATTTCAATCACGTGACCTGTCTTTACCAATAGGAATCTGTTTTACTGGTACTTATGCGGATATGAATTTACTGGTGTTATGCACACACACACACACACACACACACACTCACACACACACTTATAGATAAATAGATTTAAAAACAGACAGACAGACAGACAGACAGATAGATAGATAGATAGATAGATAGATAGATAGATAGATAGATAGATAGATAGATAGATAGATAGCATGTAAACATACAGAAAGACACGGAAAGTCAGATAGATCGAGAGATATTATATATATATATA
>NC_068998.1:46942130-46942988 GCF_001194135.2 Octopus bimaculoides
ATACACTACATAATTTATCAATGGATTTTTCTAGCCAACATTGTATATAATAGACAAATGTAACCTCTTCGTTTTTATATACACAAAGTCTTTGTGGACAGAAACAGCTGGGATCAGTTTCAATCGCGTGTTGGGATTTTAGCAAAGACTGAGAAGCCAACTTTTGGTCCATGGAGACATTATTTATAAACCCGCCATTACAAGTGACGCATAGGAACAAGAAAACGTTTGGGGAATTACTGTTTTTAAAGACATTTTCTTTCAACTTTTCTTTTATGAAACCTGAATCTGTATTTGCATAATATCTGATATAGATTTTATATCATTCTGTATATGAAATTATGGAAAAAAGAGCGTATGTGAACATATATATGTCGTTGTGTGTATATATATGTAGCTATTAGTTTCTCTGTGCTTATATGTAAGTGTCTACGTATATGTAAATTCATGTATATGTGTCTATGCGTTTATGTGTAAATATGTATAAGCTTATGTGTGTGTTTGAGAGTGAAACTTTCATTATAATTCTGTGTTTAATTGTATGGGATCAATTAACTCTATATCAAAATTTACATCTATGTGCATATATATATATATGTGTGTGTTGTGTGTATGTGTGTATGTATATATATATGTGTGTGTGTGTGTATGTATACATATGTGTGTGTGTATGTGTGTGTGTGTGTGTGTGTGTGAGGAAATAATTTTATTCTCAAACGCAGGATGATACTAATAATATAGCCTGAACAGGATAAACTACCCATGAGAATAATATCATTTCCTTATCTTTCAATACATTTCAAAGCTTCTAAAGCAAATTTTGTTTATTTTCATCGTAATTTGGATTTAATATATATA
>NC_068998.1:46946165-46947449 GCF_001194135.2 Octopus bimaculoides
CAGCTGGGGTCCATATAAGATTTTTGCGGGTCTACGCAAGCAAAATAGTAAATTAGTGGTCTACAGTAGTATTTTAAGGGTCCATGAAAACTTTTGCTTCAAATATATTTATAAGCAACAGCTAGGTTTCTTTCTCGGACATTCTCCATAGTTTAATTTACACAAATAGATGACCTTCCCAGCATACTGCAAAACTATATTCAGGTGCAAGGATACTTAAATGTTTTTTTTTAAATTTGAAATATAATATAATATATATTTCAATCCTTTACTCTGAGTTAGTCTTGACTGTATGATTAAGAAGTTTGCTTTGTAATAATGATACACCGGGCTCGATTCCGGTCGGAGGCATTCTGGTTAAGTGTCTTTCAGCAAAACCTCTTGTCACTCCAAGCCTTGTGAGAAAAAATTGGGTAAGACGGAAAATGTTCGAACGCCCGCTGAATGGATTGTACCAGTAATTAAAAGACCCCCCCCCTAAATGTGTCACACACTATATTGCTGTTTCTTCCTATAAACTACATTAAGAGTACACGTTTCTGTGGAATACGCAACCAATTACACGTTAATTCAATGAATAGACCGTTCTGTTGAGCGAACATTTAAAACTGCTTGATCATCGTCGATAAAAGTCGGTGATCCGTTTAAGAATTTCTTTGAAATTGTCAGTATTCATTCTTTGCTCCCTTATTCTACGTTTAATATTCACAGTGAATGAATAGACAGAAAGACAGGTAATAGAACCAAGCCATGGTGAAAGACAAGACACAAATTTCGATTTTCTTTTCTTTTACATTTTAAAATCTTCCTTCAAACTTCTATTTCTCTTCCATCTGATAAAAGCAATCACAAAATTTATACCGAGAGTCTAATCAACATGGCGGCTGATTAACGATAATTTAATCAGCTGGCAACCATTTTGTTTCGTAGTTTATTATACTTTATCTGTTTTGTTTTTGTTTTCATTTTGTTTTGTACTGTTTATATGTCATTTATTTGTTGTCGCTGGTGTTAATTTTTTTTTTTTTTTACAAATCTTCAATCCTCCTAGTATTAGTCACATTGCAGTTTCAATTTCAAACTAATTTCATGTGTGCACGAGTGTGCGTGTGAATGCCTGTGTGTGCGTGTATATGTGTGCGTGCGTGTGTATAAGTGTGCATGTGCGCGCGTCTGTGCATGTGCATGAGTGCGTATGTGCAACTGTGTGTGTATTAACGTTGAGAACAGAATTAGGTTCACATCCTTGTTGAAAACGTATATATATATATACTTATATATATA
>NC_068998.1:46947469-46948209 GCF_001194135.2 Octopus bimaculoides
TGTGTGTGTGTGTGTGTGTGTGTGTGTGTGTGTGTGTGTGTGTGTGTGTTATAGCTTGAACCATTCAGCACACGCCAGCTCAAGTCGTTAGTGTTACTTGAGTTACCGTCTGATAGACTATCGTCAACGAAGTCATTTAGAAATCAGCCAGTATTAAAGAGAGATATTTCGTTCAATAAACGTCTTTATTGTTCCTTATTTCTGAACGGTTAATAAAAGCTTTTGCCATATATATATATATATATATATATATATGTATATATATATATATATACAGGTAGGTAGGTAGGTAGGTAGGTAGGTAGGTAGGTAAGTAGGTATGCACGTGTGTGTATGCGTATGCACATATAGACACATTGCTCTTTCAATAAACAAATATCGACACGTATCTGTCTGCGTGTGTGTGTGTTTGTATGTGTGTGCGCGTGTGTGTGTGTGTGTGTATGTATGTATGTATGTGTACGTCGATGTGTGTGTGTGTGTGTTCAGCTACTGTGTATTCTGATTACATTCTCTCTTTGTAATTATTTCACAACTAAAATGTATACGTCCATGTTTTATTGAAAATGTCGACAATATAATGTTTCTGTCCTGTCTCATTCCGCCTTTCCCTCTCTCTCTCTCTCTCTCTCTCTCTCTTTCTTCCTCTAACAATCAAGCTATCTGTCTATCTATATCATTATCTATACACAGACACACAAATATATATATATATATATATATATATATATATATATATA
>NC_068998.1:46948554-46950676 GCF_001194135.2 Octopus bimaculoides
TTATTTGTCGAATTAGCACTCAACAATAGTTATACATGGAAATCGGGACAATAAAATTATTGAGACTATCACTTTTACTGAGTATAAATAGCTATATATCTCAATGGACAAAACAGGGGAGTGTATCAACTTCTGCTGACTATCCCAACTGGGCTAGAAACCAGTCAATTTAAATTTCTATTTTCAGTCCGTGGAAGAAATAACATATATTTATTTGTAATTAGCAAAATCGCCCGGTATCTGTTGAACTAACAACATTACGACTACCTATGATTGTGTGTGTGTGTGTGTGTGTGTGTGTGTGTGTGTGCGTGTTCATACTTGAAAGGAGAATGGATAAGTGTTGCCGCATCGTCTACTGCTAGTACTACTACTACTACCACCACCACCTCACAACTGCTACTACTACTTCTACCACCACCAACACCAACACTACTACTACTACTACTACGGCTGCTAGTACTTCAACTATCTCCAACAACACTACCACTGCAATCACCATCACTGCTGTTGCTGCTACTACAGCTACCACTACTACAACCCCCACCACCCCCATCCCACCACCAATACTACAACTACTATTATACCGACCATTACTCTTAGTATCACTACTACTACTACTTGTACTACTACTACTTGTACTACTACTGTGGCTGCTGCTGCTGCTAATGCGGCTACGGCCACTTCTACAACTCCTAACTACCACCACTTTCTCCTGACTAATCTATTTTCATTATCCTGACTGTTCTAAACACCACCACCATCACCTTCTTCTTCTTCTTCTTCTTCTTCTTCTTCTTCTTCTTCTTCTTCTTCTTCTTCTTCTTCTTCTTCTTCCTATCCCCTTTTTCTCTCTTCTTCCCTTCCGTTCTCCTTCTTCTTCCTCTTTCTCGCCGTTTTCATCTAAAATAATTAATTATATTCCCACATTTCAATTATCTCTAACTTTTACTTCTTTTATAGATATTCTATCGATTATTTATTTTATTTTCATATTTTAATTTTCCATTTTTCATTCTTCGTTTTCTTTTTAAATTTATTTTAATATTCTTTAAATTACATTTTTCCCCTTCACCGTCTCCTCCCTAAATTCCTTTCCTTTTTTTATTCTTCTTGCTCTCCTTGTCCCTGCCACCACCACCACAACAACAACAACAACCACATCCACCACCACAGTCACAACCACCACCAAAACTACCACTACCACGACCACCACGACCGCCACCACCATCACAACCACCACCGTCCGGATTTCTTCCGGTTGTTTTTAAATATTCACCCACAGGAAAGAGAAAAAAAATGGAAGACTGTCGAATATTCCATTGGGAGAATGAACTCGTGACATCGCCATATTGCCCTCATTGGACAAATTCCCTTTATCATGAGTTCTTTAGAGTGCTTAATTCAATAAGTTAATGAAATTACGAAGTAACACCTGATGCTTGAGTACTATCAATGAGGGTTTACAACATGGCGCCCTGTTTCCATTATTTCCTTTCTATTTTGCCTTCCTAATTGACACTACAATATATACAGGCACAGGAGTGCTGTGTGGTAAGTAGCTTGCTTACCAATCACATGGTTCCAGGTTCAGTCCGACTGCGAGACGCCTTGGGCAAGTGTCTTCTACTACAGCGTCGGACCGTCCAAAGCGTTGTGAGTGGACTTTGTAGACGGAAACTGGAATTTGTGTGCATTGCTCTTGCCAAAAGTGTTATCATAGTAAACAATTTGTAGCCTTCTGTAAATGTCGGAGATTGCTTCTGTTTGTAACCCGTTATTTGCTGGCAATGACGAAGAACAGGATGAAGAGTTATTGATGTAGAAGACTTCATCTATCAACACGTGCAATTTGAGCGACGTATATCAATTAATAAAAAAAGTTATGATATGTTTTGCATCACAACACAGGTATGCATGTTACACACACGCACACACAAACGCATACACACACATATATATACATACATATATATACATAAACATATGTACATATACATATATATATATACGTACATACGCACATATATGTATGTACGTGCATAAGTATATATGCATATGTATGTATGTTTATATATATATATATATATATATATATATATATATATATATATATATATAT
>NC_068998.1:46950906-46955906 GCF_001194135.2 Octopus bimaculoides
ACCAAATTTAAAATTCCTTTCTTATTTTTATATTTATTTTTCTGTAACAAAATTCTAGAAAACGCCTTTTTTTTATAAAGGAACATAATCTATTTTTATTTTGTTTTGTTCTCAATGGAATCTGAATTAAAAGTTGGAAATATTCTGGAAGGAATTTATAAATCTTATATATATACATATATATATATATATTTAGTTCCTGCTATTTTTTTATCTGACTGTGGTGGTGGTGGTGGTGGTGGTGGTGGTGGTGGTTGTTGTTGTAGGGTTGTATAACTATTTCTCCAGACTTTCGTCGTCGACTATTATTGGAATTAATATCTGTGTATTTCAAGACACCGCTAAATTGGTTGAACAGATTGATATAACTGGTGCCAAACTGGCGCCATGTCTTATTTTCTGGACACTAAGTTATTTCAACGAATAAAAAATTATCATTAAATAAGGCATTGCATTGTGGGTAGCTGGAGGTGCGGTGGAAATATTGCAATAATGGTTATACCTGTTAGCACATTAATGAAGTTTTAATAACACTAATTGGGATTTACGGTAATTAAAAAGGACATGTTGAAAATAATCATTTTTTTTTTCATCCTCATTGAATTTTGAGTGTTAGTTTTTGCGATAATTTTATTTTAATATTTTATTCGTCAGCGACAAAATTATTTAATAAGTTATATACTACAGGGTATCGACATAGTTTCATATCTGATATCATATCCATTTCTACAAGAATATAAGTTACCTTGTATCTGAAGTAACAATCGAACGTAAGCCAAAAACATGAGAAAACCTAAGACGTCTATTGTCACGACCTCGCTTCTTTTGGCTAAAATAGTTTTTAAAAATCACAGTCTTTCAAAAAGCAGACGATAGCCTGGGAAAGGAGGACACAGAGATCGATGAATCTAGTAAACATCAAAGATCACCATTCTAGTGTTTATCTGTATTTTCTATAGCTTTGATGTTTCTTCTCAACAATTTTTAAGACATTTCTGTCTGTCTGTCTGTCGCTCTCTGTCTTTGTCTCTCTCTCTCTTTCTCTCTTTCTGTATATATAGTATGTAAATATATAGACCTACACACGCAGAGACATGCACATACACACATACATACATACATATATTGAATACACACACACGCGCACACATATATGTATATATATATATATATACAGACATACAGACATATACAAGCATTTATAACCCATAGAAAGTAGGGAAATGTGTACTCCGTGCAAAATCTGTACAAAAGAAAAATATTAGACGGCCCCAAGATATATAGTGTTACGCTCAGTCATTCGGTGAAAGCATGCAACAGCATAACAACATAAATAACAATATTAGTGATGGTAATGACAATCATCATCATAATAACAACAACAACAATAATAATGATAACAATAATAATAATGATGATGATGATGATGATAAAAACTCTGGCGCTAAAATGTGCGCCAGCATATCCAATAAGCTGTCAGTCGCTAATAGGTTTTTATTGTTAATGAAAACGAGTTACAACATAATATTACATATTTGTCGCAGCCACATTCCTCATTCCTCTCTCTCTCTCTCTCTCTCTCTCTCTCCAGACATACACACACACACACACACTCAAACACACACATACACACATACACACATGTGAACACACATGCATGTACACGGGCAATTGTATTTGGGGATTTTGAGGAATCTCTGTTGCCATAAAGATACACAACTCAGAACCAATCTTTCAGACTTTTTCCATCTCTCTTCATGTGCAAGCAAGCATACAAAACAACTCTAACACCTGAAAATAATTATCACGCACAAACACCCGCTGTTTTTCTAATTTTCCCTTCAATAATTATCCTACCCACTCTCATCCTGATTTCATCATCATCAGCATGATTATTATTATTATTATTATTATTATTATTATTATTATTATTATTATTATTTTGTCCCCCTCATCCTGCAGCAAATAACTCAAATCATTATCATTATTATTATTATTATTATTATTATTATTATTATTATTATTATTATTATTATTATTATTATTATTATTATTATTATTATTATTTAAGGAGGTGAGCTGGCAGAATCGTTAGCACGCCGGACAAAATGCTTAGCTGCATTTCTTCCTTCGTAACGTTCTGAGTTCTAATTACACCGAGGTCGACTTTACCTTAAAACTATTCGGTCGATAAAATAAGCAGCAGTCGAGCAATGGGGTCGATGACCTTATGCCAGAGGCTGGGACCCATTATTATTATTATTATTATTATTATTATTATTATTATTATTATTATTATTATTATTATTATTATTATTACTATTGCTCAGGCGGTGAGCTGGCGGAATCGTTAGTTCGCCGGACAAAATGCTTAGCAGAATTTCGTCCGTCCTTACGTTCTGAGTTCAAATTCCGCCGAAGTCGACTTTGCCTTCTATCCTTTCGGGGTCGAGAAAATAAGTACCAGTTACGCACTGGGGCCGATGTGAGAGACTTACCCCGCCCCCGCATTTCAGGCGCTGTGCCTCCAGTAGAATGGATTATTATAATTGTTGTTGTTGTTGTTGTTATTGTTAGTAGTCGTCGTCGTCGTAGTAGTAGTAGTAGTGATGGTGGTGGTGGTGACGTTGGTATCACAGTTAATGACATAAGACATATATATATATATATATATATATATAAATGTCACATGTCTGTTGAACATATTACACACACAATCTGTGGTTGTTCTTCCACACAACCCAAACATCATCATGGTACTACTTTCCACTGCTGAACAAATCTTGTTTCTAAAACAGCAAACAACTCCATCATCCATAGGAAAGACTGCCCTGCGATAAATATAGAGAATATTTCTGACGTTTGGTGTATTCATGCATACACATGGAACATTCCATTCAGAACTTCCGCCAAAATGCAATACCAGCATACCTGGTGTAGATTCCTTGTAGTCGATTAGGTTACTAAATACTTAAAAAGCTGGTGTTTTCAAGCAGTGAAAGATATTATTTAACAACTCTTCTGTAAATTCAATCCACATATGTGTGTATGCGCGCGCACGTGTGTGTGTGCGTTTGTGTGTGTGTTTTACGTATACATTTGTATAAAGCGTTAGGTAAGTACAGAGCGTAAAATAAATTTTTAATGACAAAGGAACAGTTATTACGTAATCAAGTTCATTAGCTTACAGCTGTTTCTACTATACGAAGCAGTGCACTCAGAGCTGAGTGCTTGTACAACTTGTTATAGATTCCTCAGAGCCATTAAAATGAAGTGTATATTCATTTCGGAAAGCAATTTCAAATGCAAAAGCAAACAGCAGTATAACTGATAGAGAGTTTTTGAACTTGGTTCAGCCAGTTACTAAATATTTAACCCTTTGGAGACGGGAAGTGGTACTGACCGCATCGGAACGCTGTGTATGTGTGAGTAGTGCGAAGACTCTGTAAATACACTGTAAAACTCCTTGTATGTAAAATTATGTAGTTACTGAACGGTCTAATACCGTTATATAGCGCAGACTGTCAGTAAAACTCCGTCTGCAAAGGGTTAAAAAGGTGGAAAAGTAGCTGTGGGGAAAAAAAAAACATCCCTGATGAAGGAAATATATATTTAAAAGCGTTCTAGCCATGACCATTCTGTCATTTCTCATGTATTGGTTGTCTGATAAATTCGTTCTTTTTTTAAAGGTTTCTTCTTTCTTTTTTCATTTATTCTAATCTCATCGAGTGAAGGTAGCGGGGGTGACGGGATCATAAGAACGTTCTATCTATTGGGCCAATTCCGGTGTAGACTGGCTCGGGTACTTGTGGATGAGATGGTTCCATCGATCCTCATTGAATTCAACAAGTCGGCCGATCCTTGAAAAGTCTGAAAGGTCGAACGTGAGAACCATTTTTGTGCCGTTCTTTTCCTAACAGCACCTTTTCCGTACTTAGCATAAATGTCTCACGCGGTTTTGGCAACTTTGGCGCCTTGATTGAAAGCAAAGAGGAACACATGTTGAAAATGCCTCCTTTTTTTTTCTTTTTTTTTTCACTACTTGGCACTCCATTGTCTTATGTCTGAAAAAGAGAGAAAATTTATTCAAATTTCAAAAGCGATAAACAAAAGTTGTAGAGAAAGAAAAGAACTACACAAAAAAATAAAATAAAATAAAAAATAAAACAACTAACAGTAAAAATATTTTTCGTTTTAATTCAAATAACAATGGAAAGAAGCGAACGAATTTATCTGACAACACAAATTTACGTACCATGGATTACATTATCAAATATATCTTTCTATTTTATTAAAGGAAGTAATGAAGGAAGTGTACCTAAGTTAACAACCAGAATCAGCCTTCTGTATTCCAGCATAAAACCTTGAATTACGTCCTTCTTGAAGGAAACATTGATAGTATTTATTAGACAGAGGCTGTATTAAGGCCGAGAGGTAACACTTATCACTACTTAAAGTTCGTTCTAGCAGAACATCTACGTGTGAGTGGAGATAAATATTAATGTTACCTATCAATCATCGATAATGTTATTGTGTAGAAGGCCCCTGATGAGTAATTCTAACTTATAAAGTAATTCCAGTTTATATCGCCATATCAGAACGATGTCATAATCACATGACATATGTCGGCAAAGGCTTCAATGTAAAGATGCTTAGTAGAAGACAGCCGAATCATATCAAAGATGCTAATTAGTGACTTGAGAAAGAAGTAGCAGCTATATCTAGGAGGTAGGTTTACCGCATATAGGTTCAATTTGGCTCATGGCATTGCCAGTCTGTAATAGTATGGTCTGGAGATGTAAAACTGGTTCCGGGTCAAAGTTCGAAGCTATAATAACATTTTGGTCTCGACGGCCCCATCAGATGTAAAGTAAAATTACTGCGTCAATGGCTGCCAGTCAGTAACGATACATTAGTCTGTAGCAGCAGCAGGAGAAGAAGCAGCAGCTAAATGCTACACACACACTCACTTTCACATATACACATGCGCGTGCACACAC
>NC_068998.1:46957863-46960919 GCF_001194135.2 Octopus bimaculoides
TCTCTCTCTCTCTCTCTCTCTCTCTCTTTCTCTCTATCTATCTATCTCTCCTCTTAATTGAAATATAGCTTCCCCTTCACTCATCATTTTCATCATTTCTTAACACTTACCCCAAATCTCTATACTTTGATATATAAAACTATTTTCCCCTTTCTCTCTGTCTCTTCTGTATCTTTCTCTCTGTCTTTCTTTCTTTCTATATATATATATATATATATATTTCTCTCACTCTCTCCACATCTCCATTGCTTTATCTCATTGTAATTACCATTCTCTGGGGTCTTCCCCCTTCCAGTTTCCAATTCTCTACCTATCAATTTATATTTGTACCTCTATGACCGTATACATACATACCAATCTATCTATCTATCTTTGTGTGTGTGTGTGTGTGTGTGTGTGTGTGTGTGTGTACGACTTATTGTGAGTACTGGAAAGTTCGACGAGTCGCAGTAACTGTCAGTTTCCTCACAGGCCAGATTCTTCAGACTATGATATTTTCAGAAATTGATATGGTGTCAGCAGGAAATCGAGTAAGTTACGAAATATATGGTATTTCTCTTATGTGAATGGATTAGGGGGCATAGGAGTATATTCGTTGGTAGTATATATGTATCTGTTGATGTGTGCGTATATATGCATACACTCTTAACTGTATACATAGGGAATTTCTTGAACTAGGGGGTAGATTATATAGAGATGACGCTCTTTTTGACTATCTAAAGGTCTAACAGAGTTAATCTTGAACGGTCTCGTAAAACACTTTTTAAATTCTCTAAGCGTCTCGGTCACTCAATCTCCATAGAAAATATTTATATAAACTTCGTTGATGTGACGCTGGTTTTAAGTACTGAACTATACCAACCATATCATAAACCAAATTGTGTGTATGTGTGTGTGTGTGTGTGTAAAGAGAGAGAGAGAGGGGGCGGTTGAGAGATAGATAGAGAGATATAAGTATATATATATAAATATTTTTAAGTAAATATTCATATATGTAAATATATATCTGTGTACGTATATATATATATATATATATATATATATATATATATATATATAGATGCATAAGAATCCATATGTATGTATATGCATATGTATGAATGTAGATGTATATATGTGTGTCTGTATGTATGTGTATATCTATGTGTATATGTATGTATGTATGTATGTATGTATGTATGTATGTATGTATGTATGTATACTGTATGTTAGTTTATTAGGTGGCTTTACAGTTTGATAACCAACAACATCAAATATAATTTTGCACACTGCAAACATTCAAATAAGAGTTATTTGCAAAAGCAGAGAAAATAAACTACAACCAGCTTATGCAAATATGGAAGCACAGAAATTATTTGGGTAAAAACGCCGACTTTATTATGATAAATGTATCAAAGTGTCAATAGAATAAAGGGTATCGTATTTATCATCTCCTCCTATATATATATATATATATATATATATATATGTAATATAAATAATATATAAATATATGCATATATCCATACATATATGTACATACCTGCATCTATATGTATACATACATGCCTATATGGGTACAGGACATCACAAAAATCGTTAAACACAATGAGAAACGAAAACATAAAAACGAAGACAGAAACGAATTTTTTTCGAACAACGAAAAAAACAAACAGCGAAACGAGACATGCAACATAAAGAATATTTCCCTTCTTCAGTTGTGCCTGTTCCATCCACTCCGCGTGTGTATATATATGTGTATATTTATATATATATTTGAATGCAGCCATGCTGGAGCACCGCCTTTAGTCGAACAAATCGACCTCAAGACTGATTCTTTGTAAGCCTAGTACTTATCTTTTTGTGTACCCTGTAACTCTGTCTATTTTTTGTTCAAGGCACTCCGTAAAGATTTATTTCTTAAATGAATTTTAATTAAGTTTTTTGATACATAAATAAAACTGTTCAAACGGGTTTCTATTGCGTATATAATAATTCCTGTCTTAACTTAGGAGAATTCAAACCTCGAATTTACGATAGTTGGATTTACAAGGAGGACGTTTGTGTGAGTGTGCATGGTCAGCACACTCACATACACAGACACACACACACACACTCACACGCACACACAAACGCGCACGTGTATAGTTGTGTATGTGTGCGTGTGATCGGCTAGAAAATTATTAAGATATAAAGATACTTTTCTTAACATGAAACCAATGGTTGCCTTAAAACACAAATAAAGAAATTTTATCCTTCAATGCAGTTTTGAGCACTCATCCTCGTTCTTCGACATTTACGTGTGTGTATGTATATATATATATATATATATATATATTTATATATATATGCTCTCACATATATGAAAAACACACCATTGGACTAAGACTGAAGTCATCATATTTATATATATATGCTCTCACATGAAAAACACACCATTGGACTAAGACTGAAGTCATCAAACTGTAGGACACGCTTTTGAGTATCGTCACACTTCATTAACTACGCTCACCGCAAGCATCATTCATATGAAATATATTTCAATTAACGCTTACAATTCAATTAACGCCTATGCTTCAATTAACGCTGCTTTGTGAGCATCTAATAAATTAAGTCCAGCTCGACAAAGCTTTGCATACATCAGCAAATTTATTATTTGCAACATAAATATGAAAATTTTTAATGAGCTGTGAACGATGGATTCGGTTGCTAAGGAACTGTAACGACGTAGGAACACGCGTCCTATGGTCCAATGATGTCATTCATAGATCAGAGATGTCTTTTCACATATATTGTCTAATAGAATTTCTCTTCCGAAACAATTTCCGCAGAGGTCTTTTCACGTTTGAGTGTACACAAACGTGTTGCATATAATTGAACACACCTATACCTACAGCTGTCTGTTTCTCTCTCTCTCTCTCTCTCTCTCTCTCTCTCTCTCTCTTTCCCTTTATATGTACACAAACACACACACACACATAAACATACATACATACATACATACATACATACATATATATATATATATATATATATACATACATACATACATACATACATATATATATATATATATA
>NC_068998.1:46961027-46963417 GCF_001194135.2 Octopus bimaculoides
TGTATGTATGTATGTATATATATATATATATATACATGTGTATATGTTTTGCATTTATAAAGTCTTTTATACATGTGCGCATGTTAATGTTTATTTAATCTTCATCGGTCATCCATTATCTACCTTCTATCTGTCCCGGTAATTGTCTACATAACGAGCTAGTCACTCGACTTCTTCCATTAATCACTCCATTTGATAAACACTTTCACCGCTTATTAACTAGTTTCCTGTTTGGTTTTTGTTTCACATGTTGTCAATGTTCATTTCCCATTGTGGTATTTCTTTGGGTATTTGTATTTTGTCTATTTCCATTTGTCGTTTGTCTCCTGTCATTGTTGAAATATCAATCAGAATGCCCGTGTTTGTGTTTTATTTAAGTGTTTGCAGTTGAAATAGAAATATAAAAGATAAGATATTTAGCACAAGCAGGAGAGAGAGAGAGAGAGTGAGAGAGATTATAAAAACTATTGTTGAACAATGCGATAATAAAAAAAACAGTCATGAAATTGAACGAATAGAGAGCTTTTAATGATAACGCAGAACATTTTCTTCGTGGTTTTTACATGAAGTAGAATGCGGACTTACATTTGATAATATGCTTTGTGTACTTGTCCTGTATATGTGAGTGTTTATATATACATAAAATGGCCGAATATGTGTGTGTCTTACTGTGCGTAAATGTAGCCTTCGAACAAAGATGTAACACAGATGGGAGCAATTGACATTAAATTGAAGTTTATACACACACACGCATATGTATTCGTATGCATGTATGTATAACAGCAAAAGGTTGTTTCTACTGCCTCTCCCATCCTGTACACAGTCCTCTTTTCCTCTTATTCCAGTGACTGTAAACATTTTCCATATTCGACTGGGAAAAGCCATGATTGCCATCCCTTCTTGCAATCTGACATGCTCCCACTCAAAGGCCCGATCACACCCATCTTCCCACAGAAATGTAACCTCGATCAAGATTATTTTCCATGACTATTCAAACCACAAAAACTACATCTGGCCTCAGGGTTTGAATGGACGATATTCAGAAACTGCAAACTTTCCGCCCTGGGTCTAATTTCATATTCTATGATTGGACCCCAAGTAGTAGACTATTTACCCATCTTGCAACCCTGACTGGCTTTTCTCTTTGCACGAACTTGAATGTTACTGTGGTTTTCGACTGTTGAAGATGTTTCTTGGGCTTTTCCTCTTTCAGGGTGTGAGCGAATGCCGCTAGTTTACTCCTCAATAGGGATTTACTCCGCTCGACTGGTTATAAGCACATACACACTTCATAGATCGGAGGCTACAGTAGAATACATTTCATGGGGCGAGGGGTTAAATTCACTGTAAAATCGAACTTAGGATCTCGTAAAGACGAGGCGAACTTCTGAACCAATCAGCCATTCTTTCGTCTAAGCTGACACTTTCACACGTACGCAAGCGCTCCTTTTTCTGTCTTCCTCTCTCTCTCTCTCTCTCTCTCTCTTTCTCTCTCTCTCTCTCTCTCTCTCTCTCTCTCTCTCTCTCTCTCTCTCTCTCTCTCTCTCTCTCTCTCTCTCTCTCTTTCTCACACCCTCTCGCTCTGTTCGATATAACATATGTAAAAACACACACACACACATATATATATTTATATAACACACACATATATACAGGGTGAGGTGATCTAAAAGTCACGCATCAAAATACTTGTAATTTTATTTTACTCGTATCGTCCATTTTATTCATCATGTACAAGTACGTGTGTATTCATCATTATTTCATTTAATCTTAGTCAATTTTAGAAAAATTGAAGCATGACAATTCCTGACCGTATCGAACTTATTTTGTGCGTGACTTTTGGGCCCATCTTAGTTTTAGCTCGGGAGCTGCGGCCATGCTGGAGCACCACCGTTAACATTGCTACACTTTCGCTACTTGAAACTTCTTCTGTAGTGGTAAACAGTTCTACATGTTTGCTGACTTGCATGTGCCGTAAGGGTGGGGGTGAAAACACTTTTGAATTGTTCATTTAGTATTTCACTTAACCTCATTGGTTTTCCCGTGAGAGAACCATCATTTTGGAGGAGTACCCTTACCCTGCAACGCACGGAGGCAGTTCTTTTTTTAAATTCTTTTTGGCATACTTAAAGAAGGCTTTAGGGTTTGATTCTATATTTTCTATAACCCAGGCTTCTTTGTCTGCTCTTTCTTTTTCCTAGGAGCGTTCCAGATTTCTCTCGGTCTCCAGTAATGTTGTTTCCAGACGGAAACAAACTCATATTAACTGTGTCTATTGTTTAAATACGTTATCAGTTAATTATATATGTGTATATGTGTGTGTGTGTGGGTGTATGTATATATGTATGTATGTATATATATATACATATATATATATATATATATATATA
>NC_068998.1:46964372-46965039 GCF_001194135.2 Octopus bimaculoides
ACACACACACACACACACACACACACACACATACTACGTGCTTCTTTCAGTTTCCGTCGACCAAATCCACTCACAAGGGTTTGGTCGGCCCGAGGCTATAGTAGAAGACACTTGCCCAAGGTGCCACGCAGTGGGATTGAACCCGGAACTATGTGGTTGGTAAGCAAGCTACTTACCACACAGCCACTACTGCGCCCTATATATATATAAGGCTCGGGCGTGGCTGTGAGATAAAAACTTTGGTTCCTAACCTTATGACGCCGGGTTCAGTCCCACTGCGTGGCACATTGGGCAACGATTTGTGAGTGGATTTGGTAGACGGAAACTGAAAGAAGCCCGTCGTGTATATGAGTGTATAAGTGTGTGCATGCGTGTGTGTGTTTGTGTATGTGAGTGTGTGTGCCTTCGTGTCTATATTTATCGTCTACCACCGCTTGACAAATGGTGCTGGGCTGTTTATGTTCCCGCAACGTAGCGGTTCGGCCAAAAGATATTGATATAAGTTCCAGGCTTAACAAAAGTACTTAACTAAAATCCTTTAAAGGCGGTGTCCTAGCATGGCCGCAGTCTAATGGCTGAAACTAGTAAAAGATAATATGTATGTATATATATATATATGTGTGTGCATATATATTATATATATATATATATATATATATATATATAT
>NC_068998.1:46965317-46966553 GCF_001194135.2 Octopus bimaculoides
AATACAAAATGGGACAAGAACGCAAAACTTCCAGACGGTTAAGTGATACAAAAAAGGGACAACAAAACATCCAGACAGACGATACAAAAAAAAACAAGGACGGGTCATTCGGAGTTTTCTTTCCTCAGTCGAGTTCCAGATTATCTTTGCAATTTCGGTTGGTTATCCTCGAGATTGCTCCAATCTGGTCAGCATATACGTATATAAAACACCTAAAAGAAGATTGATTTCGTTTCTTTCTACTATTTTTTTACATCAACCTTCTTTACGGTTTTTTTTTTTTGTTTATTATTTTTTCCACCTTTTTCTTACTTTCTCAATGTTCAACATCCTTGTCTTAAAAAAATATATATATATATATAATGCATAAACAGAGCCTGAAAGATTGCTCGGAAATACAACGGGCATTTTATGAATATGCCTACTTAAAGGATCTAAAAGGCATGAAATTGTTGCGGTGTTGTATTAAATTAATAGTTATCCCTCACTGGATAGAATACTTTTTTACTTATTCTAACTATATTAGATCTTTAAACCAAACACGCACACACACACACTTATATTCTACGATGATTTAACGATAGTTACTTGTTCTTGCTTGCTACTTGCTACCATTACGAATATCATTTAGACCCGGTTTTCCCAGATACCACCATATGGTTACTATATTTTTCCAAACGTATCCTGCGATGTGACCTTCTACTTGTATGTTATCTTAAACTCGTATTTACCGCATGTTTACCAATATCCTGAAAATTTTTATGAAGAGGCGATTAATATATAACTACACAGGTTTCAGTTATACTGAACGAAACGTATTTCTTTGATGAACGTGTGCATCTATGTATCAGTAAGTGTGTGTGTGTATGTGTGTGTTTGTGTTAGTACGTATTACTATGGTTACTAGATGTGTGTGTTTTGACTTCGTGCTGGGCCTTTTGTTTCTCAAACGTAGTAACAGCCAATTATAACGTATCGGTTATTTCATTTGCATTTACCAAGAAAACTGGCTACCATCTGGTAACCGATGATTTTTTTTTTAATTCTGGAGCATTACCTTTAGCATCTGGTAACTCTCTATATATATATATATGTATATATATACATATATATATATACATATATATATATACATATATATATATGTATACATACATATATACATATATATACACGTATATATACATATATTTACACACATACATACATATATATATATATATATACATATATATA
>NC_068998.1:46968517-46972708 GCF_001194135.2 Octopus bimaculoides
GTATATATATATATATATATATATATATATATATATATATACGTACACATTCGTACATATATTCTGTTGATGCTGGTGTGTAGTTTCGCATCATGATATTTAGTCTTCTCTGTCTGTTCGCTGAATGTATCAATTGGCTCAGCACAGTTATCGTATATATATATATATATATATATATATATATATATATGTATATTCGCGTATGTAGATGTAAATCACTTAGTAGTATGTCACCTCATGACTATATTCATTAATCCTTACTTATATTATCATTGTTATTATTATTATTATCATTATTATTATTATCATTATTATTATTATTATTATTATTATTATTATTATTATTATTATTATTATTATTATTATTATTATTATTATCATTATTATTATTATCATCATCATTATTATTATTATTAAGAAAGCGGTGAACTGGCAGATTTGTGAGCACGCTGGGTGAAATGCTTAGCGGTATTTCTTCTGCTGCTACGTTCTGAGTTCAAATTCCGCCGAGGTCGACTTTGCCTTTCATTCTTTCGGAGTCGATACATTAAGTACTAATTGAACGGTGGGGTTGATGTAATCGACTCATCCACTCCCCAAAAATGGCTGCCATTATGGAAAAATTTGTAACAATTATTATGGTTGTAAGGCGGTGAGCTGGTAGAATCGTTAGCACGCCGGACAAAATGCTTAGCGGCATTTCGTCCGCCTTTACGTTCTGAGTTCAAATTCTGCCGAGGTCGACTTTACCTTTCATTCTTTCGGGGTCGATAAATTGAGTACCAGTCAAGCACTGGAGTCGATGTGATCGACTATACCCCTCCCCTCAAAGTTCAGGCCGCGTGCCTGTAGTAGAAAGGTTTACTATTATTATTATTGTTATTATTATTTCACCTCTTTTTAATTTGCTACATATTTTAGTTCCTTTATCCATTATTTTCCACCAATTTTACTATTTCTATATACATGCTAGCTTCTAATTGTTTGTTCCAAGCTGTTATTTCCATATTTTGTGTATCTGTCGTTAAAATTACACAAAAATAAAACAAGGAAAATATCTCTGGTGCTCATCCAAATATCTTTGAAAACGTTATTCTAAAATAACCTCAGTACCACAACTCTCATCGTAATCACAATTTTAACAAGAATAAGTGTTATAGATTTAAGAAAATTTGGGGGGAAAAATCATCGTAGCAATTCGGAAGTTTCCGTGAATGAAAATTATAAATTTACTTTAGACATTGGAAGAATTCGTTATTGTTACGTTATGCCATCGTACTGAAATTCAAAGGTTTGTCATTACCATAAACATACATATTTTAGTTTATTTGTTCTAAACGCATGTGACCTAGTGGTTAGGGTGTTTCATTCACGATCACAAGATCGTGGTTTCGATTCTCATATCAGGCCTTACATTATGTTCTTAAGCAAAACACTTCACTTCATGCTGCTTCACTTCACTCGTCTGTAAATGAGTTACCCTACGACGGACTGACACCTCGTACAGTGGTAATGTAATATCGGTCTTTTATGTGCCTCGGGAACCAAGCAACCAGCCCTACGAGTCTTAGGACTTGACAAAGTACTTACATTTATGAGTATGTGATGCATATATATGCGCATGCGCATCTTTCTGCATGATGATATATTGACATTTATAAACATGTATAAATATAAACTTTAATTTATTGGTTTACTTTAAATGACTTCACTCTAACTTAATCTTCATAAGTAAAGACCTCCTTCAAATATGAATGACCTAGAATGAGGCACAATTCCGGACAAAGATGTTTACGGAAGACCAGCAGTCGCCTGTGCACACCAGCCTCCCCTCCCCATACCACTGATGTTATCCAAGGGAAAGGCAAAAGCCAGTACAGCTGGTACCAGGGACATCACAACTCATTTCTATAGCTGAATGAACCGGAGCAACGTGAAATAAACTGTCTTGCTCAAGAGCACAACACACAGCGCGGTCCGGGTATTGAACTCACTACTTCGTGATTGTGAGCCCAACGCTCTAACCGTTGAGCCACGTGCTATAAGTAAATGTGTATAATTAGAAATCTAAACAAATTACAATCAGATTATAGCGTGCTACTTCAAGAACAAAATTATTGTAAAGAAAATTTATCATATTTGGTAGATGGCAGTCTTCCAGCACACCCAGGATATATAACCACGACAAGAATTAATTTATGACATAAAATACAAACCAGTTTTCATTAATAAATCTGTTTTCTTTAATTTTTTTTCTAACGTTCAATATTCAATATTATTTTATTTTGAACATCTCACAAATTAATTCGCTCATAAGCAATTATAATAATTTTTATCTAAATTAGAATTAATAATAATTACCATTAATTAGTTTAAAGCTAACAGTAATTATTATTAGCTTGCTTTCCTACAGCGATAAATGTGAGACTCAATAGACTGCTTTACAAAATACATTAATGTATTTAATTAGGCCCTTTTTATGTTGTGATAAAACTATGTACCTGTCATATACTCTGGTTCAATCTCATCAAATGGGTCGCTCTTCAGGTATATGTAGGTTTTATTCTGTTTGAAATCATTATTATAAGAAAGGACAGCACTTGATACGAAACTCTGTAGATTGCAAAGCAAAGCGTTGAAACGACGTTACTGCGTTTAATTGTCTTGTTAATTTTTCTTCAAATCTTCAAATCTCGTCGAGACAATTTTTTTTCTTCTTTTATTATTTCAAGGGTCGGTAAAATAAGTATCAGATTATTATGGTGTCGATGTGAATGTTCCCTTCCCCCAAAATATGTTCCCTTATACCGATGTGAGAGGTTATAAATAGTGGCCGTGTTTCTCTTTAAAATATTCAAAAGGATAATCTTATATGATATAATTTAATATCATTAATTATATGATAATATAATTTGATAATTATCCTATTTGGTAATATAGTTTGATATTAAATAGCAATATACTTTACTGAATATCTTTATATAACAGTTTAGTTTAATATAATGGCAAAAATACTTTAATATCAAATATCTTTATTTGACAAGAAAATGCTAATATCATACTATATGACTACATGTAATCTTAATCTATTTCCTTATTAATGTAATCTTAATATATTTCCTTATAAAGAGGTATGTTTCGTTATATATCTGATTGAATAATATATTGCCGTATCAAGATAAGTCCTTCATGTTCCGAGTTCAAATCCCGCCGAGTTCAAATTTGATTTTTCTTACATACAGGAGTCAATAAAATTAGAACCACTTCTGTGTTGCTCTGACGGTAGAAACTTGCCTACGCTGTCGCAAAGAGAATTGAACTCGAAGCATATGTAATTGTGAAGTAAACTTCTTAACTACATACTCACAAATTCATCTCTTAGAGGATTACATATTTTAGTATCCGGCTAACTGTAAAACATTCGAATGAAATATTACTTTTCCTTCTTGTTTTAACCCACCTCACAAGTTTTACATTTCAGTGGAAATCAAAAAAGTGAATCGTTATCTTATATTCTAAAGAACTTGCAAAATAAATACAAAGATTGGGTTTCAGGTATAAATTTATACTCAATTGTGATCTAGGCTTCTTATTACCGGCGTAACTTCGGTTGTCAGCAGTTGTATGATAAATAGCCTAGGGTTTCATTCAGTTAATTGTCTTTGATTACAGTGTTTGCAGTGGGGAGATAATGAAAAACAAACATTCCATTGGGTTGGATGGCTGCTTCGTGCAGAAAATCTCAAACTTGTGCCTTAATTACAAAGAATGCTTGTATTAGGATATGAACTCGAGGCCCGTAACTTGGCTGTCCATTATCTTACTCTTTCTACTACCTGCAATCAATATAACCCCTGATTTCATTAGCAGAAGAATATATATATATATACAAGTAGGGAAAGGGGAAATGTATCAATCCCCAGAACATTACTGGTATTCAAGGGATAACATGTATGGCCGATACCTCTATTGTTGGCAGCATAGTAACATAGAACGTAAAAGGATCTTAGTGACAAGCAGCAATATATGTAGTCTAGAGCTCTACTGCCATTGCCCCATGGCTGTCTTCAACTGTATATAAATTTGACCGTTACATCGAGTAGCATGTTGTTTAAAAAATAAACAGTCATAAATTATCAAGAAAAACATCCCAAACATCCCAAACACCCCATATATATATATATATATATA
>NC_068998.1:46972823-46975389 GCF_001194135.2 Octopus bimaculoides
TATATATATGAAAAACTCATCCGTGCGTCTCGCAATACATATGCGTATAAATGTTTTTATGTCAAGTTTATAAATAAAAACAATTTAACATTTAACTAACTAAAGAATTACTCAATACTTTTTTAGTAGCTTACTTACTTGTCACGCTTTTACAAGAATGATATTGACTTAGACGTTTTGACCTGCTAGCCATCGTCAGATTATATTCGGGTATATAGAGATACATTGTATTAAATCATATAATATTGTTTTATATTTATGCGCCAAATAATGCATTTAATGGAACTATCAGATTCTTTCAAAATTCCGAACTATTATTTATATAAACATAGCTTATATCTTTGTCATCATTGTCGTCGTCGTCATCATCATCATCATCATCATCATCATCATCATCATCATCATCAACATCATCATCATCATCATCACCTTTATTATCATTATTTTATTTTTTGCATTTCTTTGTTAAATATTTCCGTAATTTTGCAAAGCAGCCGGACAACAAAGAGTTTGGGAATTGTATAACACTTAGACGATTATATTATGCAGCGGTTTCCCAAATTCATTATTCTCTTAATCCTTTGCATGTCCTGTGTATTACATGGAATACGATAGCCATATCTCCCTCGCACCCATGCATTTTATATGTGATACACTTTCCCAATTTCTGACAAGTTTTTTTCAACTCCCTGAGTAACTTAGGACTTAGAAAAGGAAAGGTTATATATTTCTGAGAACCTATGAAACATGGGCTAAATGAAAATCTGTAAACAGGCAAGGACGTTAAGGAGAAACTTATGAAAATGATTTTGACAAGGAAGTGTTAAAAGATCAAAGAATTAGGTATTGTATAAAATAATGGCATACGCCTTCCCATCGACGATATATATATTTATGTCACTTTTAGATAATCATATTTTTGCAGACTAAATAAGCAATAGATTCTTTCCTAATTCAACATTTCTTTAAACTTGTCAGAAAAATAATTCGCCATCAAAACATTCACATCTTCTATAACTTTATGTCTGCTGTAGCTAAGTTATTAACGTGAGCGACATTGTATTGTCATTAACATAAGCGACACGATAAACATTATAAGATAGTGTAAAGAGCATACAAAAATTGATATCCTTTTCATGTCTGGCGAAATAATTGGCGTCAAAATTCTTTGAGTGTTGATCTTATTCTGTCAACTTCGAAAGTTATTTGTTGTGTTTGTTGTGTTTCTGACATATTTATCTGGTAAACCACAAAAGTAGTTTCTGCTGTCGTCTAGATTATTTCCATTTTCCATTGTTGCTTCTGCACTTCTGGTTATCTTTTATCTTCAGATCTAGCCATCTTGTGCTGCTATTTTGCTTTAGCATATTTTCATTGGATATATGTGCGCATATTTATCTATGTATCTATCTATTTATCTTTCGATCTATCCATCTATTCATCCAACCAGCCATTCATCTATCGATCCATTCATCTATCTATCCAGTCATCCGTGTATCCATCCATCTATATATCCATCTATCTACCTACCTATCTATTAATCTAACTATCTATCCACCCATGTATCCATCCATTTATCTATCTAGCCATTCATCTATCTATCTATATATTTGCCTACCTATTTATCTACCTATCTATGTATCCAGCCATCTATTCATCGGTATTTGTCTACCCATCTACCTAACCATCCATGTGTTTATTTATCTATCAAGCAGTCTATCTGTCTATCTACCTATTCATCTACATTACTATTCATCTATCTACCCACATATTTATCTATCTTTGTATCTATTTATATTTCTATCTATCAATCTATTCTTCCAGCCAGCTATTCATCTACCTATTCATTGATCTATCTATACAGTCATTCGTGTATCCATCCATCTATATATCCATCTATCTACCTATCTATCTACCTATGTATCCATCCATTTATCTATCCATCCATTCATCTATCAATATATCTACCTACCTACCTACCTACCTACCTACCTACCTACCTATCTACCTATCTATTTATTCATCCATCTATTCATCCATATCTATCTATCCATCCATCTACCTATCCATCCATGTGTTTATTTATCTAAGCAGTCTATCTGTTTATCTATCTATTTATCTACGTTACTATTTATCTATCTACCCACATACTTGCAGGTCTCTCTCTATATGTCAACCGCTGTGTCTATCTATATGCCTGCCTGTCTTTCAATATCTTAACTCAGTTCTTCAATTCTTTCTGGCTACATAATTAATACACACGTGTGCATGCCAATGTGTGCGTTTGCATACATGTGCATGTATGTGCACGTATATATGTGTATATATTCTCACGTTGATCTGCGATCACTTCGACACCTGTGCACCTGTTCAGGTAACATCGATTTGATGGAGAGAGTGAGGTAATGCACAGCACATACATTTGATCACAATAAACGAATCACTCGTGCAGGTCGTTCAGCAAAAAGCTGAATACTCATACGCGGTCTTCAACAGAAGAGTCCATCGTATACATAAATACATACATACACACACACACATATATATATATATATATATATATATA
>NC_068998.1:46975832-46977077 GCF_001194135.2 Octopus bimaculoides
ATATATATACAACTGGGATAGCGGAAGATCGACACATGTACACACGTTATATATCTACAGATAAATACATGTATATTGTTCTATGTACATATCTTTTTATGTATGAAGGAATATATTTAACCAGTTCTTCTTCTCCATCTTCTCTTCCTCCTTCAGATGCACCTGATACTTATCGCTTTAATTTACTTCCTCTATCTCTGTTTGTTTCTCTCTCTTTCTCTCTCTCTCTCTCTTTCTCTCTCTCTCTCTCTTTCTCTCTCTCTCTCTCTCATCTTCTTATTTTCCTCTCTTCTTTTACCTTCTTATCAGCAGAGGCTTTCAATTGTTCTAGATCCCAAATTGTATGTCATAAAATATGTATGCTGCTTGTGCTTTTGTGTCGTATGTAAGTCAATACGTACGCAAATCTGTAAATTTAAATGTGTCTACGTATGCTTGTGTGTGAATATACCAATGCAAGAATACGTTTCTATATGTAAGCTAATGACCACCGAAAGAGTTTTTATTTCCCGGTTGTAGCCATCGTCTTTCACCTGTGAATGATATTAGTCTGGTGAAGATAAATTGGCCAGACTACAACATCCTTATCCAGGCATGTTACGATGCATTTACAACAAGGAGAATATAATAAACAACGATCTTACGTGATGAATTCCAGAAAGAAAACTGTTATAAGCCTTATTAATAAGCTGGTATGTATTCTCAGATAAACTTCGACACTTCATGCCATTCATGCATTATTTCCAATAAAGGAGATAATGAAAATATCTTTCACTGCAAACTAAAATCAGAATAATTTAAAAGCACCAAGATGTCGTTAATCATATTAAGAAAACTGTTTGGTAACATCTTATTCAGCAGTCTCTGATGATGTGCCATGGTGACTTCGTGTGTGAGTATCTGTGTGTGAATAACATTATCAAAGCAATAATTGCAATTTTACTTTTGAGTCGAGAAATACTACAGCGAACCACATGACGTGAGATTTCACGTAAGGAAAATGAAAGTAGCTGCCAGTGTTAGATTTAGTGGACCAAATCATATTTATATATATATATATATATATATATATATATATTACATTAAATCATATTGTATTATATTCTATTGTATTCTATCAGTATCCAAAGAATGCATATTATATAATAATCTATAAGTCTAAAATGTTATGAATACACGTTTATGCATGAAAGTAGATTTCTGTATAATTAAGTGAGTATGCACTAAGTAAAATGAGGTATTCAA
>NC_068998.1:46977114-46978932 GCF_001194135.2 Octopus bimaculoides
TATATATATATATATATATATATATATATATATATATATGCATGTATTAATCTAAACGGTTAAGATTTTTATAATTCAGTTTATATATAATCTAAATTAACCGCTTGCATTATACATTGTGTATATGTATGTATGTATGTATGTATGTATGTATGTGTGTATGTAGGTGTGCCTCTCCGTCTATGCATGTGTGAGCGGAGGCTTTCATATGCGCGTGTCTGTGAGTGTATATGTATATCCATAAACACGAAAATAACGCGCTCTCGGATGAAAAAGATATCAAACATGAATTAGTATGCCAATATTTACATTCGTAACATAATGTAGACCAAAGGAATACAATAAAAATCTAATAATAATGATGATAATAATAATAATATAAATAGTAATAATAAAAAATAATAATAACAATAATAATAATAATGATAATTATAATAATAGCAAAAATAACGATAATACAGTATTAGTGTAGGGCCCCACACATTTTGAAGGATTTGGAGGGACGTGTGTTAGCTAGGGGACACGGTTGATTGCATCGACACTAATATCTGACTATTACTTATTTTATTGAATCCCATCTCCCAAAAAAATTAATTAATTAATTAATGAATAATAATAATAATAATAATAATAATAACAATAATAATAATAATAATAATAATAATAATAATAATAATAATAATAATAATAATAATAATAATAATAATAATAATAATAATAATGATAATAATAATTATAATAATAATAAATGTTGACCAAATTTCTGGCAGTCCCAAAGTATATAAATTATACAAGATCATACTTATGGTTAGCTCAGCTATTTAACGTTAATTTTTCAATTCCTCTCTGTTGAAACAAAATTTTATTTATTCAGTTTTATTAAGAGATTGTTTTTAACGTAGATATCAAGTTCTCTTTTCTTTTCTTAGGTATAGGGTACCTCACTTCACCTCTTTGCATCTTTAGATGAAAAAATCTATCTCCCCTTAACGTCTCTCAAGTTGAGGTTTTGGGATGCTTTTCGTATAAATTAAAGGCAGAATTTAATGATGATGATAATAATAATAATAATAATAATAATAATACATGATTCTTTTAAAACTCTTTCAAAATGGAAATATTACAAATTTAACAGAATCTTAGTTCTCAGAATCGGACCTCCTTCTCATACTTTAATGTCAATGCTAGTCACGAATTAAACTCATAATAAAATATCCGACTTGGAACAGCTCATCTAAAACAAAGCAAGAAATAATAATAATAATAATAATAATAATAATAATAATAATAATAATAATAATAATAATAATAATAATAATAATAATAATAATAATAATAATAATAGTAATAGTAATAATAATAATGATGATGATGATGGTGGTAATTATAATTGTAATAATGATAATGATAATAGTGAAATCGTTACATTTGTTCTTCCTCAGTTTAAAATTGTTTGTTATATATATATATATATATTTTTTTTTTTTTTTCACCTTTAGTTTGCATGTTAAGAGAGTCTAATTTCTTCCCATCTATTAATATAGTTATCAATTGATGTTGTTGCTACTGTTGTAGTTGCTGTTGTTTTTGTTGTTATCGTTGTTATTGTTGGTGTTGGTCATGGAGTTGGTGATGGTGGTGGTGGTGGTGGTGATTATTACTATTGTTGTTGTTCTTGTTGATGATCAGCAGAGAAATATCTTTTCCTGGTTGTTGCTGTTCTTTTGCCTTACTTATTTGCCTTGCCTATATACATAAATATATATATATATATAAATATATATGTATATATGTATATATATATATATATATATATAT
>NC_068998.1:46979720-46981879 GCF_001194135.2 Octopus bimaculoides
TTTTTTTTTTTTTTTTGTTATCCCTTTGTACAAGTGTCAAAATCTTATCTTTGCTATTTCTTTCACAATTTTTTGCTATTTTTCGCTTCTTTCGCAAAAATAGTTGACTATTAGAAAAATATCGTATTTTTACGATATAGATATAAATATATTTATTTTCTTATTCTATTCTTCTTATATATTGCTATTTGCCTTTAATGCATTGCTTAACTCCACACACACATACATACACACACAGACACATAGAAACAGACCTATTCACATTCACACATAAGTACAAATACACACATATACAAACATGTATCTATACATGCTTGCTTAAACATATAAATACTCACTCGTGGATAAATGTATATTTACTTATACATATCTGTGTGTATATATATATATATATGTATATATATATATATATATATATATATATATATATATATATATATATATATATATATATATATATATATATATATATATATATATATATATAAATATATATATATATATATATATATACACATATGTATATGTACAAATATTCATGCATACGTATATATACATATATATATGTATGCAGTGTATACTAGTACTTGATATACTCTGTGTGTATGTATACACATATATGTGTTTGTTTACTTAAAGTATGTTTATATGCACGGACGTATGTGTAGGTGTATGTGAGAGGTCATGTTAAATTCTTTGTACTTCCCTTCTACTTCGCTTTTGCTTTCTATTGCCCCGCCCCTTACCTAAAGAACTATAATTGTTAATTAGTATATTTATGCATATATGTATGTATAAGCATATGTATGTATGCATATATGTATGTATAAGTATATGTGTTTATGTATGTATATGTATGTATGTGTGTGTATATGTGAAACTGAGAAGAAATGGGAAGGGGAAGCAGTTAAATAAAAGAAAAAATTGTCACAATGTTGAATTGTTAAAAGTGAGATTAAAAATCTTACTGCTGAAGGGAATTCAATCGCCAACCTGCTTCAAGTAAGATGGCTTAAAAACAAGAAGACACCAAATAGCAACACCTGCCTATATCCCCGTGCTAATTATGCATACTTAATATACGCCTACAAAATATTCTTTCTTTAAATGCTTGCATCCAACAAAATAAACCAACAAGGAGAAGTGAGGGTGTGTTATTCAGAATTGACTGACAGATTCACTACTTACATTTAGATAAGTTGTTAAACAAATCAGAAATATTACACACCACTCAGGACACATTTTTGAAAAACCAGCAACCCAAAAATTGGTTGCCCAACAGAACTAGGTACTTATCTTTGATATTCTCAATAGCATTTATCTGCCTGCTAAGCAACTAAATAGACAACTTGTCAAAAGTAATAGATTTTAATGTCAGACACATTAAAAGGTTACAAATGATTTTGAAAAGGTTGTTTGATTATGGTGTATTCACTGTAACAAAAAAAAGAAAAAGAAAAAAATGAAAGAAAATTATCATTTCTTCCCAATTTTTGTGAACGTGTACAATAACTTTATTCCTTTATACATTCTGTTAATTGTTATTCAATAAAATGTAATTAGTTGTACATAATGAAAATCATCCATATAATATATTTACATATAAAAAAAAATCATTAGTTTCACAAATTCTGGAAATTATGATCAATTAATTATCGTATGTGGGAGACAATAAAAAGTAGCTTGTCATATTAATATTTGGAGGGGGGAGGATTTCTACATTGGTATCAGGTGATGAGTCTACAACATAGAAACTTTCAGAATGTGTTTATCTTGTATCATCAACATATGAAACTGAATTTTCAAGATGTTGAACAAATTAAATGTCTCTCAGTGAATCAGTGTGAAGGCACATGGCACAGTGGTTACAGCATTGGGCTCACAATCATATGAGGTAGTGAGTTCGATTCCTGGACCTGGCTGTGTGTTGTGTTTTTGAGCAAGACACTTTATTTCACATTACTCCAGTTCACTCAGTTGTAAAAATGAGTTGCGATGTCACTGGTGCCAAGCCATATCAGCCTTTGCCATTCTCTTGGATAACATTGGTGACATGGAGAAGGGAGGCTGGTATGCATGAGCAAGTGTTGGTCTTCCATAAACAACCTCGCCTGGACTTGTGCCTTGGAAGGTAACTTTCTAGGTGCAATCCCATGGTC
>NC_068998.1:46981889-46985169 GCF_001194135.2 Octopus bimaculoides
GGCTGTGTGCCTATGTATTTATACGTATATCTTCTTACAAATATGTGTATTAATGGATCACGAAATAGGTTCAGCTTGATCTTTTCTTACACAACGGATATTACAATCACGGGTCTGAAACAAAGTGTCGACCATTTGTACTCTATTGTTCTATGGAAACTCAGCAAATGATCTTTCATTCCCACCATGCTCTTATTTCGCAACCAGTAACATTTTATATATGTATTGATAATCTGTATGATCTGTCCAATGATCTTTATCCCAATACTGGATGTATTTGATATAAATTTCATAAACAAGGAAGAGTCAAACCTCTGAACTTTACAGCTTTTCCCAGACTGATTTTTATATACATGAAATTTTGGTTATCTCAGTCAACAATGGCTGAATAATAGCATATGTGACAGCGTGTCAGCAGTGACACCTCGCGGATTTTAGGCGACGCATGGAGAACATTGAAAGAAAAATCTCCTTACAGTATCATGTTGGAAAAATTTTTAACTAAACAACATGGAGGCATACATTTCAATAACAGGATTATTTAAGAAATAAATATTTCAACTTGAGGAGCTAAAATGCTCTGCTATGATCATCACTGATTTACGTTTGTCTGTGATTCAATTCAACGAAATCCAGCCATATCTATGGCCCAATATTATTCCATACCCTAATGTTGCTGGTTGCTCAGCAAAATGTTTAGCAGTATTTAATTACGGCTCTTTAAGATCTGAATTCGTGGCCAACTGACAGTCGTCATTATAGGACCAATGAAATAAAGTACCACTCACATACTGAGGTCCATTTTATCGATTCTATTCTTCGTTCAAATTCGAGGCCTTGTGCCTATGTTATAAATCAATATTTATCTCACAGTACTACACCCTATCGTCTTTGTTGAACCACTTTTTCTTCTTTTAATCCAACTTATATAACTTATAGTGTTTGTTTCTTTGTGCTTTTCATGGGGAGTTATCTTTTAGTTTTTCCTCAAATATGTCTGACATTCTACAACTACTGTCGCTTCTTTTTGTTTTGATTCTTGTCAAATCACATAAATCTCCTCATGTTATACCACGTCACCTCCATTTAATAGTCAAGAGTGATCTCTTGGGGTTCTTTTTGACCCCAAACCTTTTATTGCTCATATATTCTGCCGTTCTGTCATCCATATTACATATTGTTTCTCTCCCCACTACACAAACATACAGTACCTCTATTACTCTTCTGTTATCACCATCTAAGCCGTCACTTTAGGCAATGCTCTTCCATATTGTGTAGCCTATGTTATCCTTAAGCACTCGTTATCCTCTCATATTCCCATGTAATATACACAACCGAAATTTATTAACCCACACTTCTTTGTAATATTCTATTACCCCATAAGATTAAATTCTCCACCCTATAAACATTTTCTTTTCACTTTATGTAATATATACGATATAATATGTAGAATATAATATATATTTTCCCCAATGCTCATGTTTTCAACATAACTCCATCGGTCTGCCTACATCACTTCATGCCACTGAAACATCAAAGAGCGCAGTAAAGACGGGTTGAAATCTAAATGTATTCCATCAAACGTACCTCAGAAAGATCTTGAGGATCAATATGCGGGACCGTGTCGCAAGCGAGGATATTCTAAGAAGACTGAGGTCATGACCACTGCAAAAGTTTTGGGCAGAGAGCTGATTCCACCTTGCTGGTCACATTCTTCATTTAGTTGATGAACGGCGCTTAAAAACCACCTGACAGCAAACGTAAAGAGGGTAGAACGAATATTCCTTGGCAGCAGACATTTCAAGATGGTCTAATGGCAGTCAACATTACGTGGAGTGAATGTGCAAGAGAAGCAGCCGACCGGACCCGATGGAAGAGCTTTGAGGCCCAATGCACTGAACAGCACCGGGGGACCCTAGAGCTAAAAATAAGCTCAATTAAAAACATGTCACCGCTTATCCTACGCTTCCAGATAACATTCCATTACCCTCTATTGACCATGTTACATTTCTATACCCATTTGCTCCCCTTATTAATACACTGTCATACTCTAGGGTCCACCTTATCATCGTTATGCTTCTATTGTTATTCCTAAAGCAAACCTCTTTAACTTCTTTTTCCGTTCATTATTCAGTATTTTACCTCCTGTTGCCCACAGAGACCAACACCTGATGTCTTCCCAGGAAAGGAAGAATGGGGCTCGCTTCTTCAAAGAGACTTGAACACTTAAACCTTGACAATCTACAAAGGGAGCTATATTTATATGTGTGTGTACGTATGTATGTATCTGTGTGCGGCTCTGTGTGCCTGTCTGTATATAAGTACCTGCCAGTGTGTGTATATGTGAGCGGAGATGAGGTGTGCATGATATATTTTATATGTATTTTGTGTATGTCTGTTTTGTATGCTTGTAGCTTTATTGCTTGTTTCAGTACACTGTGTGTGTGTGTGTGTGTGTGTGTGTGTGTGTGTGTGTGTGCATGTGTGCGTGCGTGTGTGTGCGTGCGTGCGCGCATCTGTATGAGTGTCTGTGTGTTACGATGCGTTCTATGTTTTTGTAAACACTTAGATTTAATTACCTGCATAGCTGCATGTGTATGTGTGTTCGTCTTTAAATATATGAATGTGTTAAAGAGAAATGAGGGGAAGATATATGAAAAGAGGAAGGCCGGGCATGAAAAAAATCTGTGTGCGTGCGAGCGTACGTTTGCGTATATGTAGGTATTCATATATATATATATGTGTGTGTGAATGTTCTGTGTGTCCGTCTGCGAATGAGTGTGGTATATGAATACTCTTTCAAACTTTCTGACAGAATTTCGAGAGTACAGGTGTATGAATTCATAAACACAGCTGAAAATACAGACATTATATATATACAGAAAGAAGAATTAATTACATTAGTGTACGATGTACTGTTAGATGTCGTACAGATTCATAAAACTATTTCAACCAGTACATATTTCACTCTTAAGGGCACCTCTAGTGTCTCATGTGCTGCAAATTGTACTACATCACGTACTTACATATGCAGTTTAAAGTTACGTTTAGTCAAGGCTAACAGAGTGGTACTTTTTGTGTAAGTTTGGTGCAACAGTGCACATGTACGCCTGTGGGTGTATTGATATGTGTATGTGTGTGCACGTATATTTGTACAATAGTATGTGTATGAGTGTGTGAGTGTGTGTACATACTGTGTAAAGGTATATGTGTGTGTGTCTGAGTGCGTATATATATGTATATACATACATATATATATATATATATATATATATATATA
>NC_068998.1:46985204-46985535 GCF_001194135.2 Octopus bimaculoides
ATATATATACGTACATATGTTCACACACATATATATATATATATACATAGACACATGAGCAAATGCTTGTGTGTGTGTGTATGTATGTTTGTTGAATGTATTATGAGTGCATATTGTGAGGGTATATTGACATGTAAGCTTATTAATATTGATGTATATGCATATATAAATACTTTTAGAATTTTGAGCTTTTAATACTGTATATATTAGACCATGAGTCTATAGACATGGATGCGTGTTATATGTATGATGTATGTATGTAGGTAGGTATGTTTACATATGTGTGTGTGTGTGTGTGTGTGTGTGTGTGTGTGTGTGTGTGTGTGTGTGT
>NC_068998.1:46989643-46994154 GCF_001194135.2 Octopus bimaculoides
TAATTAAGCAAATTGGCAGAAGGTATGCCAACAAAAATAACAATGAAACTACCAACAACACTAACAAAATACCAATAACAAAACAACAACAACAACAACAACAACAACAATAATAATAATAATAATAGTTTCAAATTTTGGCACAAAGTCACCAATTTCGGGGTGGGGTTAAGTCGATTACATCGACTCCAGTACTCAACTGGTACTTATTTTTATCGATCCCGAATTGATGAAAGGCAAAGTCGATCTGAGCTTAGAACGTAAAGACGGGCGAAATGCCACTGAGCATTTAACCCGGCGCGCCAACGATAGGAAAAAAATTAAGAACCATCAGGATCTCAGGATCTAGTCAGAGAGAGGAAGAGATTGTGGAAGATTGTCGATGATTATTTCAGTAGTAATTAGTGCAACTTGGTTCATCACCCACACTGCTACCTGAGAGACTGGCTGAAGGATATTGGAATTGAGATTCGCATTGTCGGCCTGAAGAAAGGTGCAATCCTGTATTCTGTAAGAATCCTAAGAAAGATTCTTGAGGCTTGAAGAGACTACACTGACTTATTGTAATCAAACCTCAAAATAACATCCCTGCTAATTACATCAGCATGCAATCGCTTTGGAATGATAATGACAAGATTAATGTTAATGATGGGTGTCGAGATGGCAGAATCATTAACACACTGGGAAAAATGCTATGCGGTATTTCGTCCGTCTTTACGTTCTGAGTTCAAATTCCACCGAGGTCGACTTTGCCTTTCATCCTTTTGAGCTGGATATTATCTCATGCCTCGAACTTGCTTGCTTTGTGACAACATTTTAAGCCAATATAAATGCTAGCGATAAAAACAACAGGACTTTCTTATTTCATCGTGAAGAAAATTAATATACTTTAATGAGAATATAAACAATAATTTTTAACAATTTATAAATTTAAATAAAACATAAACATAATATATGCTATAAATAAAAGTCACCATTAAAAACGTAGTAAATAACGAAGAATACATGTTACGAGTATATTATATACATTCGTACATTCTAGCAATTGCGGAGTATATTGGATAAGAGGTGACAACAGAGGGAAAGAGAGAGCTATAAATATGAAGGTACCTAGCCATATTTTCTATTATGATAATAATCCATAAACTACATTTTCATTATAAGCATACACACGTATATATATATATATATATATATATATATATATATATATATGTGTGTGTGTGTGTGTGTGTGTGTGTGTGTGTGTGTAATTGAAAATCAAGAGAAGAATAGAGATTTATTTCCATCCAAAAGCATTTTATTAAAATGTTTTCCACAGCATATATAACAATAACCAGCATGTGTTTCTACTGTAGCAATTGCACATTACTCTGTGTGCAATTATGCATCCTTGTCGCTGCAATTTCATCAATTTCATAGTATGTATGTATGTATGTATGTATGTATCTATGTATGTATGCATGTATGCATGTATGTATATATATGTATATATATATATATATATATATACATGTAATCGTAGGGTTTATATATCGAGCACTATGTTCCCTCTCTCTCTCCCTTGTTGTCTCTCAAAAAATATGAACGACATATTAAAATCGGGTTTAAAAAGTGCCATTTGCATTCATTTATATATCTTGCTCATGCATTACAAACTTTGTATTCACACAGTAAACGCCACGACATACATACAAATACATACATACAAATACATACATACATACAAATGCATACATACATACATACATACATACATACATACATCTCCGATACAACCGAGTGAGCCAAGACTAAATATTTATGAAATTTTCCGATTTAAAATTTCGTCACATTCTTTTGTTTTCTAAAAGAAAATTATACTTTCTTTATCCATTTTCTTTTCTGTTTTTCCTTCCCGAATTTTTTTTCTTTTAAATTGCATTTTATTTTTTTTTTTGTCAACCCATTGTATTGAATGAATCATTTAAAAAAAGTATTATTTAAATATTATATTTTGCAATGTGTTTCACTTTCATTAGAAGATTTTGGACATCGTTTTCCATATTCAGTAATTATTTGTAAAATTTAGAAGAAAAGATTAAACCAGCCCTCCATATATATATATTTGTTTGTTTCGTAGTGTATGATTTGAAATTTTTCAAATGTATGATTTTCTCATAGCATCCCCCCTCCGTTCTTCCAGTATGCTGCATGGCACCTTACATGTGTTTGCTTCTTATGTATTATTATTATTATTATCATTATTATTGTTGTTATTGTTATTATTATCATCATCATCATCATTATTATTATTATTATTATTATTATTATTATTATTATTATTATTATTATTATTATTATTATTATTATTATTATTATGTTGTCCTCGTTATTACAACTTCAATATAATGCGGCGAGTTGGCAGGTTTGTCAGCTCGCCGGACTAAATGCTTAGCGGCATTTCGTCCGTCTCTACCATCTGTGCTGAAATTCCTCCGAGGTCGACTTTGCCTTTCATCCTTTCGCAGTCGATAAAATAAGTATCAGTTAAACACTGGGGTCGATGTAATCGACTTCCCCCTCCCATCAAAAACTGGTGGCCGCATACCAAAATTTGAAACCTTTATCACTGTTTCAATACAAGGCGATGAGCTGGCAGATTCGTCAGCACACCAGACGAAATGCTTCGCGACATTTCTTCCAATTTTACGTCCTGAGATCAAATGCCTCTGAGTGAACTTTGTCATTCATCCGTTTGGAATCGAATCGATAAAATAAAATATCAGTCAAGTACTGGGATCGATGTAATCGACTAACCTTCTCTCCTTAAAATTGCTTGCCTTCTGTCAAAATTTTCCCGGGTTCAAATTCCGCAATGACCAACTTTGCCCGTCGCTCCTCCTTGATCGATAAGATAAAATACTAGTCGAGTACTGGACTCAGTGCTATTGGCTAAGACCCTTCCCGTCACTCATTTCTATATTTGTACCTACAATAGAAACAATTGCTATTGTTTCAGTAGACAAGATCACTGACATAGCCCTTGTTTCGGTTTCTATGCCACCTTGAGCAAGTTTCTTCACTCATGGCCGCTCCGAGTTGGCCAAAATCGTGTGAAGAAAATTCCGAAGACAGAAACAAGTCTGTGTGGAAATTTGTTTCATTGATTGTTCCCATTTGGTCAACTTAACTTATTACTGTTTAACAACAAAAAGTAACCTTAATATACCTTCAGTGAGAGGATCAAAATTGGAAATACTCGAATTAGATCTCCGGTCTGAAAATAACTTGCTTTTTATTCCCTATAAAACTCGGAGACCCTAAAAGGATCGTGTGGGAAGTCCTTCGTTCTTTGATGGAAACATATCCAAAATGACACAGTGTTACTTTTGTTGCACGTTCTCTCTATACAACGAATACATCTTTGTATGCCCAAAGTACAAATAGTGTCTCGTTGTTAGTTCTTGAAATTGTATTGGAAGTAATCCATTGCATACAGGTATAATAATCATGAAATATTCTACTACTACTACTACTACTACTACTACTACTACTACTACTACTACTACTACTACTACTACTATTATTATTACTATTATTATTATTATTATTATTACTTAAGCTTGCGTTATGCCGTTCTCGTTCGTTTGATTATTCCCTATATTTTTCAGTCATTGGTACGTTTTTTGTTTTGTGTTACTACAGTACTTGGTATGTTTTCTCTTTAACGAGTGTATTGTCAGATTTGTGATGCTAACTCACTCACTTACTCCCCCCTATACTCACTGACTCCCACCCCTACTTGCTCAATCACTCCCTCACTCAATAGCTCTGAAAGCTTGCAGTAATCTTCTTTTCCTTATTTTAGATAGAATAGTTTTGAAAAAATACACACCACCTGTGTAGTCTAAGCACTTAGCTGGTAATCGTGTGTGTATATGTACGTGCCTATACATACATATATACATATAAATAAATATACGTATATATACATACATGCATATATATATACACACACACACACATATATATATATATATATATATATATATATATATGTATGTCTATATGTTTCCATATATGCATATATTTATACATGCATATATATATATGTATACATGTTTGTATATATGAATGTATAATCCCACAAATAAATACATGCGTAAACACATACACACAAACAGCACGCACATGTATGTACACACACATACACACATACACACACACACACACATCAAACACGCGACACATACACATACATCAAACACGCGACACATGCTATATACATAACATGCTGTATCAGAACAGAATGAAACATCTGCTAATAGTCAATACAACAACAAACAATCTTAACAACAACAACAACTAATAATAATAATAATAACTAATGACTCACATACTTTCTCCATGTGTCCGCCATTATTACATCATTCATAACTTTTCTGCCATATTGAATTTTGTTTCGCTTTCTCACGTTCTCTCTTTTATAAAACGCTTAGCTTCTAATGGAGTGAATTTTCTGTATTAAT
>NC_068998.1:46995105-47000098 GCF_001194135.2 Octopus bimaculoides
TATATGCATCTTTCAAAAGTATTTCTTTTGCTTTCAAATTATTGGTTTTTTTTCTTAGATAGTAACGAGATACGTAGAAAGGTATGCATTTATTGTACATATGTGAGTGTATGTGTGTGTATGTGTGTGTATGTGTGTGTATGCATCGAGGCTTATAACAAATCTTCAAAATACATTACTTAAAACCACGACGAACTACTGTATATAGAGATAACTTTGATTTTTCCACTTCCAACAAGTAATCTTGTTGTTTGAGATTAATTTGTTGAACAAGGCCCGTCGGATAGGCTTTAATCTGTTTGCTGTTAAAACTTACGCTTTCTTCAGACAACGCATTGTTTAATCTAGGAGAGATGTATGAGAATTTTGTAATAGAGAAAACATTGATAGTTCGACCATGCACATGACCATTTTCACAGTAGATGTGTTAATTTGAGGGTATAGTTAGTGTGCAACTACTTATGTTTCTCTGTGTACGTACATATGTATTTTGCACACATGTGTGTATAAGTATGTTTTTGTATATGTATGTAGACATATATTTATACATATATATATATACATACATACATAGCATATATATACAGCTTTTAATATTCTCCCAAAGAGCCTGAGGAATCTGCACAAAGTAGATGTAGGAGTTTTTAAATCAAAGTTGGACCTCTTCCCATCGAGAGTCCCAGATGAACCTACCTCGCGGCAGGAGGTGCAAATGAGGGTTGCTAAATCAAACTCCATTCTTCACCAAGTGCCACATATTGTAAGAGGCTCCCTGTAAAAACAGTGTAGCAACACGGTGGTGCATCAGCATGGCCGCAGCTCTAAGCTGAAACTTTAAAAAAAAATGTATATATATATATATATATATATATATACAGATTGATAGATAGATAGATAGGTAGATAGATAGATAGATAGATAGATAGATAGATAGATAGATAGATAGATAGATAGATAGATAGATAGATAGATACACATACACACGCACACGCACAAAGAGAGAAAAATATATATTATTTAGCAACTGATAACTAACTTACCATGCTGCTGTTAATTTAATAGAATTAATAACTAACAATAATAATAACAACAACAATAATCAACACAATAATGATAATGATATTTCCTTACATTGACAATTATATTAATAATATTAATATAAATACCTAATATTACTAATATTAAAAATAGTAACAATAATAGTAATAATAACAGTAAGTATTATTATTAATTATTTATGCAATAAAAATTAAGGAAAATACGATAATAACAAAAATCCTCATTAATATTAGTGTCATTGAGATACTATAGGATGGACTTGAGAGAACATGAACCAAAATAGCTTGTGGTGTTTAATAATGCCCCTTTGCTCTGTAGTTCAAATATCAGTGGAATTTTTTTTTTATCTATAAATATCAGTGAAATACTGGGTTGATTTCATCGATTATATCTTTCCCCAGAAATATTTGATACTTTGCTACGTTGCAAATCCTTCTTATTAGTATTATTATTATTAGCAGAATCGTTAGCACCTTGGGCAAAATGCTTAGCAGTATTTCGTCTGTCTTTACGATCTGAGCTCAAATCCCACTGAGGTCGACTTTGCCTTTCATCCTTTCGGGGTCGATAAATTAAGTACTAGTCAAGCACTGGATTCGATCTAACGTTCTTTCCCTACCCATTAAGATTTCTGGCTTTCTGCTTTTACATTATTTACATTATTTACATCTTGTTTGTTGTTAACACAACGTTTCGGTTGATATACCTTCCAGCCTTCATCAGGTGTCTTGGGGACAAATATCCGTCAAATGTAAATAATTCCTCATCTCTTAAATATAGAACTGTATTTCTGCCTTTAGTAGAAAGGATTATTATTCAGGCAGTGACCTGGCAGAGTTGTTACTGCATCGGGCAAATTGCGTAGCAGTATTTCCTTCGGCGCTTTATGCTCTGAGTTCAAATCCTGCAGAAGTCAACTTTATTTTTCATCTCTTTCGAGGTCAATAAAATAAAGTGACAGTCAAGTACCGAGATCAAAGTAATCGACTTAAACCGTCTTTCAAAATTGCAGGCCTTGTGCCACATTTATAAAGTGTGTGCTTGTGCATAAAATTGTTACACGCCATCAACTCCGTTGTCATCTGTGTTTATCATAAATAACGTTTCAAACTGCCTGTCATTATTCGCACCCATCTATCATATCTTTTAAGCTAAGTGTGGTCCTCGGAATAGGCTGTCACCTTTCATATCCTATATGCCTCTCCATTCTACCCACCGCATTGAATTCTATAGGAGATAATGTCATAATGTCTACATTGTATAAAATATATTATTGATGTATTTTACCACTACCGTTACTTTACTACACGTGTGTGTGTGTGTATATAAGTACATACATATATATATATATATATATATATATATATATATACACATACATACATACATACATACATACATACATACATACATATATATGTATGTGTGTATGCGTGTTCGTATGTATACCTCAATGAATATATGTGTGAGTGGGTAAATAATGAGAAAAACTGAAGAGGAAAATAAAGAAAGAATGAATAATGGAGAAATAAAAAGAAAGAAAGAAAGAAAGAAGAAAAGAAAGAAGGAAAGAAAGAAAGAAAAAAGAAAAGAAAGAAAGAGATATAGTTAGGTGGTAGAGAGATATAAATCTGCGAAAGCGAGAACTGTAGAAAACTGCCTGAGATTTGAAGGCGTTGAGAGAATAATAAAATGGTAAAGAAGTTATAGAATTCTCTGGTATATTTTATTATCTTTGGCAATAATTTTCATCTAGAATCACTTCCTGTCGTAAATTTACATTAACGAACTTTTACCAGTTTTATGGTAAACTTGCCAAAGTCGGGAGGTTGATGGTTATGATATATTTACTGTTGTGTGGTTATGAAGTTTTATTTACCTCCATTCAGTTTCGAGTTTTATCTCCGTTCGTGGGACTTTCCACACGTGTAGTTTTACCTCAGATTTTCCAATAAATTACGAATGAAATCTGGTTGACAGAAACTATGCAACGGGATATATATATGAAAAAAAAAAAAACCAACTTTCAGAGACAATAGTAGTTTATTGGCGCAGAAAGTTGTAAACTTTTCCCGTATCGGAGTCTGATAAGCATTACGATCGAGTTCCCAAAGAGTTAACATGGGACCCCCTAAGGACAATGTAAACTTCATATAATCAAAGTATCATTGGTCTGAAGAGTAGCTTACGGTCTACCCCCCGTTTGGATAATTTACTACATATATATATATATATATATATATATATATATATATATATATATGTATGTATATATATATATTCACTTTCAAGCTGCTTAATTCACAGTAAATTTTTTATTGGGCCCTTTATTGAGCCTTTTAAAATGCATCATTTTGAGATGAATTTATATGCTTTATTGAACATGTTTGTTTATGCACTTAATGTAATTATGTGGGTGCGTATACGTACGGTGGCTTTATGTATTAACATGTTTATATGTATTCATAGCTATCACCGGTCATAGTTATATCGGTAAATTATGTATACACTGTGAAAACCTGGTGTTCAGTGAACGAAATCCACCGTCTTACAGGCAGTCCCTTGTCAGCCTCACTGTGAGAAAAACAGTGAACGACGAAGGATTATTCCGTTGGAAATCAACATGTGATCTCTTTTAAAACAAATACTGGAGTTTGTAAGGAAGTAAGATCCACCAGATTCTCTTCTCTCGGGTATATTTCCATTACCCGGTATTTTCTCATTCACATTTGCAACAAAGAGCGTTGGTCTACATTGTTATGTGATTGTTTAACTCTAGGTCAGCCCTGATGAAGCAAACCTGATCAGTGGCATTACACCCTGCCTTATTGAGATATTTTATCTAAGGTGTTTTTCATTGTTGAAGACGATGAGGCGAAATTTGAGGAAGACTTAACTGCTGTTCCCAACATCGAAGTGATCCACTCAGAAGCCTTCTCAGTTGGCTCTGTCGGTTTCGTAGTGGAACTTTTCTCGTCCATTTCAAGGCTTAACTTAATTTTTTTTTCAAATGGTATCCGGTTCTGCAGTGTAGTATCCATCCACATTCGTTAATTAACAATAATTTGTGCTTCTTCCAAATATATTGGTTTTGAGACAATAATGTCTAGACCAGTTTGGTTCCCTGAAAAATTTGCGTCGGATTACTATCTCACATCATCCTTCATTTCTTTTGAGAAGGCAGTTTTTCGTCTGTGAGATTAACGTCTGATAATCGAGGCTGCAAATTTATTAGATAAAGAAAAAATCTCTAAACCTTTCACACATCGTTGGATATATCCTGTTAGCTCTGCTCCATTACTTTTTTAGACCGAATCTAAAGTAATTATTCTATTAATGTTTCGGTTGAGCTATGATGTCTTTATTGTCTACAGAACTTCTTCTAAGATCAATAGACTTAAAACTAATGATTCCCATTTAAAGATGATTCATGTATCTGAAGAGATTTCAGTGTTAAATCCAGCGGCCAAACAGATTGTGTGTAAACTGTCTAGTTAATGTATGTGAACTCCGTTTTAAAGACAATAAGGTCTTTGTTGAGAACGACTTAAATACAAAATTGAAAAGGTATAGATACTATATATATATATATATATATATATATATATAAGCGTCCTTCACTTGTTTATTGTAGTCGTACGTTCCTATTTTAAATTACGGTCTGGGTTTATTGATTGATATTAAGTCATTACATTGGCATGTTAAAGCGAAGGGACTGTTATAGAAGCCGATCCCCTTCGTTGGTTCATGTGATCCCTTTCCTTCTAACGACAATTTAAAGTTTGCTGCGAAGGGGAGTTGAACCCTACATTTAGCAGACTTAATAATTACAAAATTTTATCTGTGGAATATCTTCCACAAGAATAATTCGAAGAATTCGCTTCTACAATGATTTTCCAGTCGGATTATACTGAATTATCCTTCTTCAACTATA
>NC_068998.1:47004066-47004781 GCF_001194135.2 Octopus bimaculoides
TATATATATATATATATGAAAACATTTGATACAACGTCAAAAACATTAATTACAGTTAAAACTTCTATTTCAATGAAGGAACATGATGCTCAGGAAAGTCATTGAAATAATATCTATTTACTGGAAGAAACTCCATCAGATTTATCCTATTTAGAACAACCTCTTCCTCCATATAATTACTGTTTTTATAAATACCCGGATTTCTTGACGAAAATTATGTGCAAGTTTCATTTAGTTTCAAGCTACAGTGGCATCAGAGAGAGATCATTTAAAGAACGCAGTCATTTTCCATAAAATTAATCTTAAAAATCGTTTGAAATTTATTCCTTTTTAAATATTGCATTGAGTTACAAACAGCTACGTTGGTGTTTAAAACGAAACCAGATTTTCTTTAGCGAGATATCCATTTCTCACATCAACCTAACCTAGACTTCAGTTTTAATAAAGGTCTACGTTTGACCACATTGCGATTTCGAACTGCAGCAGGGTGAACTCGGATGCAGAATACTACTAACCAAGAATATGTGTGCGTATATGTGTGTATATAGGTACGTATATACATACATGCATACATACACACGTACATATATGTATATATATATATATATATATATATATTTATAAGCTTATGTGTATTATATGTACATATATATATTACATAAGTATATATATATATATATATATATATAAATATATATATATATATATATATATA
>NC_068998.1:47004869-47006420 GCF_001194135.2 Octopus bimaculoides
ATATATGCATATGCATACATACACATATATATAAATATATGCATGCATATATGTATATATATAGGTTTTTGTTTGTTACAAAACTACCACTGCCACCATTACTACTACTACTACTACTACTACTACTACTACTACTACTACTACTACTACTACTACTACTACTACTACTATATCTGCCATTACTACCAACTACTACGGCTACTACTACTACTACTAGAACTTTGTGACAGTAAGAGGGGTTGTATACGTTTTGCCATGAACGCCACGCAATCACATTTAACATTAATCCTTTGATAAATAAACGCTGCATCTATAATAATCAATAATACAACACGCTGGTAAACCTTTAGGACTGTAACGGCATAAACATCACAGCATCATGACGACCTTGTTATTGTTTTGTATAACACAACCTGTGTATTACACACATATGCGCGTGCGTCACTGTAATTACAATACTTGAGTGTGAAATAAGAAGACAAAGACAGGCAGGAGACGAGGAAGTCCCTGAAGTCAATATGAAAATATACATTAAAATCATAAAACCGCCATTGAATGACAGCAGATCATCAACTTCCTTTAGTGAAGTTCATCACATTTTTCTGTAATGGTTCTATGCTGATTCATAAACCCATACGTACACATGCGCACACACACGTACAGTATGTGTGTCTCTCTCTTTCTCTCTCTTTCTCTCCCCCTGTTTTCCTCTCCGTTTTCCTCTCCGTTTTCACAGTAGTGACGACAGCGGAGATGACGATTGAGAAATACATCAGCAATAGTCGTTGTTGTTCGTTGTAGTTCGTTATTATTTTTTCATATTGAACTCATCGGGAATAAAGAGAGCGGAGAGGACGAACAAGGAAGAAGAAAAGAAGCGTGTGCGATTGAGAGGTGGGGAGGTGGAGAGGTGGAGAGGTGCTCTTATCGATTTTATTACAATTGAACACCGAATACTGACTAACGTGGAGAGAAAACATCCTAACAAAGAAAATGCATTTACTTTCTTGTCTGTTGATATACTACACAACTCGGCCTCTTCTCTCCCACGTCCTTCCCACCAATCTTTCGCCATCTTTTTTCTTTTCATTTCGTTCTTTATATACGTTCCTCTCTCTCTCTCTCTCTCTCTCTCTCTCTCTCTCTCTCTCTCTCTCTCTCTCTCTCTCTCTCTCATTCCATCCTTCTTACCCTTCTCTCTCAATTCCATCCTTTTATTCTCGATCATTCAATATATGCACTCGATCAGGGAGTTCATTCAATAATATTCTCGTACAAGTATAAACAAGCACATAGCACATTAGAATGTGTGTGTATGTGCGTGTGTGTATACGTATATACATATGTATGTGTATATTTATACGTATGTACGTATATGTATGTATGCATGCATATATATATATGTGTGTATATATATGTTTATATATATACATATATATATATATATACATACACATATATGTGCGTGTGCGTGATGTGTGTATACGCTTATACATATGTATGTACATATTTTTATATGTATGTATGTATATATATATGTACATATATATA
>NC_068998.1:47006493-47007986 GCF_001194135.2 Octopus bimaculoides
ATATATATATATATATATACACATATATACATATATATGTGCGTGTGTGTGTGTAGACATATATGGTTAGATAATTTTTGTGCAACCACGCATTTGTAAACATATAACATACACACAAGAAAAGTTTATGTACGTATACACACACGCGTGCGCGTGTGTTTATGTGTGTGCTTGTATGTACGTACGCACGTTGGTATCGAACTTAATTCTACTTTTGCACAGGCGAAGCAGCAGACTTTCATGCGCAATTGTTTGTTTTCCGTAGAATCTGGTCCGGGTCTGCTCCGTGGAGAGAACCCTTTAATGTCATCGTACCAAGATCTACCAATACATACAGAACCAAGACATTCCGTGTGTAGATCTATTGTCCTACGAGACATTCCATGTGTGTGAGAGAGAGAGAGAGAGAGAGAGAGACAGACAGAGACAGACAGACAGACAGACAGACAGACAGACAGACAGACAGACAGATAGATAGATAGATAGATAGATAGATAGATAGATAGATAGATAGATAGATAGATAGATTTGCTTTTATGCTGAGTTATAATAAAAACAATTTCACGTTAATCTGATTGGTTACTCTATGCTTTTGTTGAGTACAAGTTTATTATTCTTACACAAGAATGTTATTAACAGTGACTTTGAAGCTTCGGCAAGCGGACTGCGAAGCGTTGGAGTTAGTCTTGCCATTCTATAGTCTCTGTTGAGTTAAGATCATCTTTGGGTTTGTGGGTTTGAGTGAAACGGTAATTAGAATTTTACGGTTGGTTGTTATAGAAAAGTGGTTTGGAAAAATGCTAATTGATTAAATTTGGGGTTATGTTATTGTTAACTTCCGTCAGAAAAATTTGTTTGCTTTACAATTTGTTCATTTTATGTACCGCTCGTATACGCTATCCCAGCAGTTATATGCGTGAGTAATCTACATGTGGTTTGTTGATCAAATTTCTGCTCCCTAAGCGAAATGGCTGCCAGACATTGACACGCGTGCGTAGTCTGCTCCTGGTTCATTCATCAAATTTCTGCTCGCTAAACAAATGAGCTCCCAGTCACTTATACTCGTTCGTAGTCTATTCGTGACTGGCTTGTTGATAAAAATTCAGTTCGTTATTCGAGTTTAATTTTCTTCCAAAGAAAAAAAAATAACGTTCGTTATTCAATTTGTTCGTTCAGAGAACCGTTCGTATATAGGTACCCTCACTGCACTTTAGCCCAACTGTCATGTCAACATGACAAGAATGTTTTCCAATAGATTACTGCGTAAAAGAAAAATCCTCCGTCCTGACACCTTCTTTGTTCGAGACGATTCTATTGTACATAATTGTCTGCGATATCTCGGATTACACATCAATATAACTAAAATATATCCTCCCTCCACCCGTCTGCCAACGCCGATTGTTATCAAAGTAAATGAAGACTTCCAATAAGATCTTCTTGACGTTACATCTCTACCTTGTAGAGGCAATCCTGTTTTTTTTTTTTTTTTTTTT
>NC_068998.1:47008426-47011726 GCF_001194135.2 Octopus bimaculoides
TATATATATATATATATATATATATGCAGTGCCGGTGGTAGTGGTGACGGTGGTGGTCCTGGTGTTGGCGATGATTTTACATAACACGTCAGCCGATTGTGTTTATCCTTCAATGTTGACACAGAAGCATGTGTGATATGAATGCTATATCTTCAAATATATAACGAATATCAAAATAAAAATGATCTGTAATTATACATGCATATGTATGTATGCATGTATGTATGTAAGCGGGTATCTGTGCATGCGTGTATGTTTATTTAATCCACTGCTGAGTACAACCTACTTCAAGATTGATTGCATGATGTCTTTCAGTAAACAGAATGTGTAATCCCGCTGTTTACGTTACATGACGAACATATTCAGAGACAGTCTGAAAGACACACACAGTTAGTTGAGTAGACAGATAGATAGATAGCTAGAGAGAGAGATAGAGAGAGAGAGAGAGAGAGAGAGAGAGAGAGAGAGAGAGAGAGAGAGAGAGAGAGAGAGAGGGAGAGAGAGATGCAGATAGACAGACAGACAGATAGATAGAAAGAAAGAAAGAAAGAAAGAAAGAAAGAAAGAAAGAAAGATAGATAGATTGATAGATTGATAGATAGATAGATAGATTTACACAAACACCAGTTAATCGATTTATATATCTATTTCGATGAGTTTGATCTCTTCAGAACTAGTGATTGACGGTTTCTTCGTGAATTGAAGGAATAATTTACAATAGAAAACGATCAAAAAAGGCGAAGAATGAACAAAAGAGGAAACTAAAAGAAGGAAGACGCTAAGGCAGCGATCGAAGAAGCGAAGATAAAAATAGTTGCGTAGAAGACGACTTGGCATTTCCTAAAATATGGATTTAGAACGGCCATAATTTTAAACTAACCTGCTCCCCACAGCTAAATTTATCTTCGTCCTTTCGACCTCTGCCTTCATTTAGTTTTTAACTTCTTCTGTTCTTTCTTTCGTTCTACTTTCTTTCATTTTTCATTCCATCAATGGTTCTGAAGAGATCAGAAATAGATCATAATTATTGGAATTCATATTTAAACGTATAAACTAGGGTTTAAATCGGAGGGTGGGCACCAAAGGGGGTTCGAGGTACCCCCTAGGGGTCGGCGTGGAATTACAGAGGTTGATGATAGCCAAGGGGTCGCCGTGTGAAAGACCAGCTCATCCAGATGAACTGCTTAAAATACTTAGTAATCGCCATGCCCATCCTCACATTGATGTTATCAATTTCAATAAAAGACATTCCTGCAACATGATGCGTTTTTCACGTTTTCTAACCGTGAAAACAATTTCATAATGATTGAGAGTTTAACACTGTACTCGTACACGTAGTTTTAAATGTAAAAAGTGTGTCATTTTCAATAGAATTTCTTAATTTGTCGTACCTGTATATTTTAGCTAACGTTTTAATTGCCAGCATCGGTACCCAGTACCTGCATTTAAGTTATGGTACGGTAGGGTAGGGTATTAAGATATTTTAAATATATATATATATATATAAATTCATAAGAATGGTACAACAAGGTACCGATATTTGCTGGAGAATAGCAATCGATATAAAAACGACGCTATTGTATAGCTTCACTGCGTATATACTGGCAAAAATGCGTGTGTGCAACAAAACATGAAAAACTTGTCTTACCTTAGGAAGAACATCCGAAAATGAACAACCCAGATTAATCTATATATATGTGTGTGTGTGTGTGTGTGTGTATATGTATACATATATATACACATATACATTCGTGTGTGTATGTGTTATATATATATATATATATATATATATATATATATCTGAATCCAAATACATATCTACATGTGTATGCGTGTACGTATGTGTGTGCGTGTGTATGAGTTTCTGTGTGTTTGTTTTCTTCTGGTAACGAAGATAATTACAAAAATATGTTATAGATTTTGGTTTTCTTTCAAAATGCGTTATTTATATTCTAATCACTACAGGGGATACATTGTACATAAATATAGATTTCTAATCGATAGCATTTTTCAGATTTTTATTTTCTAGCCTATTAGTGGTTGCTATTTTAGAATAGTCGATATTCCGGTCCCAAAGTTTCAAATATCGAACTTTTCCGGTTTAATCAGAAAGTTTAGAAAACAAACAAGAAGTTCTCGGTGCGTATTTTCAAAGGTCATCTCTTTGTCTCCTGAGTTCAAATCCTTGCGGAGGTCAGCTTTACCTTTCATCCTTGCAGAGTCGATTAGATAACGTATAAGATATTAGTCAAGCACTGAGACCAATGTAATCGGTTTGCCCCCGCCCTCTGCGAATTTTCTGGCCTAGTCGCAAAATTAGAACGAACTATTCGTCTGCTAGTAAGGGACATGCTCGACTGGTTAAGGACAAGCAGATCTGCGGTGTTGAGTAGAATATTTGCTGTAACCCATCTTCTATACCAAGACAAAACATGTACATGTAAACACTTCCGATCAATTAAGATGAGAATCCCTATCTTTAAGTAAATTTGGATACAGTTATAGCTAAATGGTGAAGATGTTCACTCTCGAGTCACGATCCCACTTTGTAACTGTTTTCTGCCACCACTTCCGATTATCTCAAGCTTTGATGGTAAGATATTGCGCACAGAATCTATATGGACCTGTGGCAGGTAGCGTTCCTTGTTATTGGGTGAGAAATTTAGTCCGTTACCCTGTATAACATTTCCCCTGGGTGTCTTTAACGGAGTCCACTCGTTCGAACCTGAATACAAAACTAAGAATCAAATCACCCATGTATCATGTTATTCTTTCTCCCTTCTTCCCTCCCTCCAGCCCTCCCACCTCAGTCTGGAGGGAGATTCTGCAAAATGTAGGGTACGCTATTCTTATTACTCCAAGTAAACCATAAAAAAATTATTTAGAAATAAATATCTCGAGGGGAATAAAGATTTAAAACTCTGGTAATTTACATCATTTAATAAAATACATAAATGAATAAATAAATAAATATATAAAGAGATAAATAAATATTAAAGCAATTTCAGAAAAAATACGATGAATAAATAAATAAATAAATAAAGATGAAGAAAGAAACAGCAAATAAAAATTCTAATCTAAAGTATTAAAATGGCTCGTCGTATGAATGCGGTGGCGGGCTTCGGATAAATACGCGTCAGTTCGTGATGTTAAAAAAAAAATGACTATTTATTCATAGTTAGAGATCGTGAAAAAATGAACCACTTTCATGTACGGCAAGAAACAAAATTTACATAAAAATATAATAATAATAATAATAATAACATTAAAATAAATTTTTAAAATAAATTTTTATCAAAC
>NC_068998.1:47011992-47013562 GCF_001194135.2 Octopus bimaculoides
GAGTATTTTTTTTTTTTGTATGTCTTTTTTTTTAATGTTTCAACAAACTCCAGAGAAGTGTTTACTTCTCTGGAGTTTGTTTAGACATTTTTCTCTCTCCCTGAATCTCTCTTTCTCCTTTCTCCCTCCCTCTCTCTCTCTCTCTCTCTCTCTCTCTCTCTCTCTCCCACTCCGTTTCTCTCTCTCCTCTCTCTCCATTTCTCTCTCTCTTCTATCTTCTCTCTTTCTGTTTGTTTCCCTTTCCCTTTCTCTATCTCTCCCTTTTTCACTTTTTCATTCTCTCGCTCCCTTTCTTTAACTGTCTCCTCTCCCTCTCTCTCCCTCTCTCTCTTTCTCTCTCTCTCTTTCTCTCTCTCTCTCTCTCTCTCTCTCTCTTTCTATCTATCTATCTATCTATCTATCCACTCCATGGTCCTTAACTATCTTTAGCGGAGTCCCCTCTGTTGTTACCCGGTTTAACACCATCACCTGGTCCTTAAGTACCTTTAGTGGAATCAACACTGTTGCACATTTTCATATTGGGTTCCTATACTACGAATAACTTCCTCTCTTCTTTCCTCTCCCCAGTCTCAAAGACCCTTTGAAATGTTTCATTGATGCTACCTATCCTGCTCTAACTAATCCATAACATAAACATAAATATAAAACCGGTATTCGGTCCTCGACATCTTTAAATATAAATGATTGCAAATTCAATGTAAGAAGTCTTCATTGTAACAGTACACACGACACACAAAACTGCTGTTGCACTGATTGTATTATATGGCTCTTTATTGTTTAGATTAAGTCCGGCATATTTATATCTAGGGTGTAAAGACTCGGTTCTACATTTAAGCTGTTCCATTATATGCAACCACTTTTAGCAACAGCAGGAGGACAGTTGAAACAGTTGAAACAACGGCAGCAACAGGTCTCACAGACAGTATAAAGTAGTGCCGGAGTGGAGCTGACCGGATTTGAATCAATAAATAGATCTGTGACACACTAATGTTAATGTTGTACAACGTGAGCAAGTCGGAGTGGTTGAAACACATCCGGCTGAAATCGTAAATACGAATAATAAAACCGGAATAAAACCGAATCGAGAACGAACTTGTGTCAGAGATTCATTTCGCAAGCTACAAGGTCTAGTATCGAACGTGATTATTTCACGATGGCAGCAATTGGAAGAATTAAAAAGTGTGTTTGTTTGCTTTGTTTTCTAGACTAAATCTGACTTTTATGTGTTGTTTAACGATGAGATCATCGGAGATGTTTAAGATGACTGTGTTTCAAAGACGTCTGAAAACGAAGCTCAAGCTGTGGACCAGCCGCGACATATCGATTTCAAATGAAATGCCAATGAACATCGATAATGACAAACACAAAACATTTCTCCTTTTGGCAAAAATCAATGTCCGCTTGTCTAAACTGACTGACTTTGAAAGAATGGACAAACTGTTCGTTGTTATAGTTGTGCTCCTGGTTGATATAGCTATGGTTGCCACTGTGCTATTGTTGTTGTTTTAGTAGTAGTAGTAGTAGTAGTAGTAGTAGTAGTAGTAGTAGTAGTAGTAGTAGTAGTAGTAGT
>NC_068998.1:47013675-47014279 GCF_001194135.2 Octopus bimaculoides
GGTGGTGCTGGTGCTGGTGATGGTGATGGTGGTGATGGAGGTAATGGTGGTGGTGGTGGTGGTGGTGGTAGTCATAATGATAGCTGGGGTGGTAGTAGTAGTAGTAGTAGTAGTTGTAAAGTTGATGGTAGTAGTATTAGTAAAGTTGATAGTGGTAGTAACAGTAATAGTCGGAGTTGGAGTAGCAGCAGCAGCAGCAGCAGCAGCAGCAGTAGTAGTAGTAGTTGCTAGTGGTGGTTGGTATTGTTGTAGCTGCTGTTAATTTTGCACTTTATGGTTCATGTCAATGCCGGCGCCGGCGCCGGAGCCGACGACGACTATAGTATGATGTTTTGAGAAGATGTGGTGCAGGCTGTAGTGCAATGTGGAATGCAGTGTGGTGCCACTTGTTGTATGGGATATAGTATAAGAGGGTGGAAAGAGTTTCTCAGTGGTCATGTCTTTACGAAGTGCATCTTCACGCTCACGCTTGCGAAGAGCACGGTACAAGACCATTGAGTGACAGCTGCCGCATGTGTAATGTGTGTGTGCGTGCGTGTGTGTGTATGTGTCAGTGTGTGTGTGTGTGTGTGTGTGTGTGTGTGTGTGTGTGTGTGTGTGTGTG
>NC_068998.1:47014848-47016988 GCF_001194135.2 Octopus bimaculoides
TATATATATATATATATATATATATATATATATATATATATTAAGTTAGCGAGTTAAAAATAATGATGTTTGCTCTTTTGGTTAACAAATGAACGGGATGAATAACTGTGAATAGTACTAACTGCATACTAGGGCCCAGCTGAAATGAAACCCCTCCCTTGGATGTGAACGTATAACACAACGACGCTTGTCTTCAAACGCCTGAGGCGGTCTCGAAAGAAACTATACTAAGGGAAGTAAATGTTATCGCTTCGTTTAAAAGCTGACTGCATTAATTTCTCCTGATTGTAATTATTAACAGCGAAACTGTGAAATGTCTGCAATGATTACATTAAGTAAATCTAGAAACACAGATTAACGAAATGCACTCAACAGTAATAGATAAATATAAAGATTAAAATGATGCAGTAGAAAAACGTTCTTAGTTGTTGCAGCTACAGAAAATACCACAGAATAATAATAATAATAATAATAATAATAATAATAATAATAATAATAATAATAATAATGATAATAATCTTTTTTTGAAAAGTCGAGAGATATGACAGGTTAGCTTGGGAAGTTACGCAGTTGTGGTCGATGATAAAGGTAGCAGTAGTATCAATAATTGTCGGAGCCCTGGGAACAGTGAGCAAAAATCTCGAGAGATTTGTGGAACAAATAGAGGCTGCAATAAGGGTGGAGCACTTGCAGAAAACAGCACTGCTTGGAACAGCTTGAATACTCCGGATGGTGCTCGAAAAATAAGTGGTGTTACCTTAGTTCACTGGTAGAGAACAGCTGACACTGTAGTACATCTCCAGCGTTAGAAGCTGTGCAAAGGCAATAATAATAATCTTTTCTACTCTAGGCACAAGGCCTGAAATTTGGGGGAGGGGTACAGTCGATTACATTGACCCAGTATTTAACTAGTACTTGATTTATCGACCCCGAAAGGATGAAAGACAAAGTCAACCTCTATAAAATTTGACCTCGGCATGTAAAGACGAGCGAAATGCCGCTAAGCATTTTGTCTGGCGGAGCAACGATTCTTTCAGTTCCCCGGCCTTAATAACGCTAACATGATAATCCTTGTGATAGGCACAAGGTGTGAAATGTTGTGGGAGGGGCTAGTCCATTAATTGATTCCAGTGCGTAATTGGTATATATTTCATCGATCCCGAAGCAATGAAAGGTCAAGTGAATCTCAATACAATTTGAACTCAGAACGTGAAGAGTCGCAACAACAACAACAACAATAAATCTGCAAAGATTCATGTGACGAAAATGGAAAGAACGCTTCACAAAAGTGAAAAAGTTAGTGTGAAGGAAAAATAATTCTAACATTTTCGTCAAAGATTTTACTGAGGAAACAAAACGAAGTAGAGTGAGATTGAAACAGTGGTCTGAAGTAGTGTGAAGGTGAAGAAATAGAACAGTATAGAGTTTAATGCGGTTACACAGAAAGATCTGTGGTTGAAACATTCTAAAATGGATGAAAATTAAAGGTAGTAGTAGTAGTAGTAGTAGTAGTAGTAGTAGTAGTAGTAGTAGTAGTAGTAGTAGTAGTAGTAGTAGTAGTAGTAGTAGTAGTAGTAGTAGTAAGAAGTAAAGTAAATTGTGGAGGCGTGTGGCCTAGTGGTTAGAGTTTTGGGCTCATGATAGTAACATTGTGGTTTCGATTTCTTGACCGGGTGACGCATTGTGCTCTTGAGTAAAACGCTTCATTTCACGTCGACCCGGTTCAAGAGAGAATGATGTTAAATGTTACCCTGCTGCTTATCTCGTTCAATATCTTTAGTGATGTAAATAAAGTAAAATAGCTCCGTATAACACATATAGGCCCATAGCCTCGTTTTGACCAAATCTCTCACAATGACGCCATTGTAGCCTGGATATAAATTGATGTAAGCGACTCGGAATTAAACAAATACCACAACCTGTTTTTTTTAATTGTGTGGCTTGTCTTTTACATTTGAAAATATTTCAAAGTGTTTCTTGTTTGTGTAGTCTTATTAGTATTGATGTTGTTTCTTTGTGTGTGTGTGTGTGTGTGTGTGTGTGTGTGTGTGTGTGTGTGCGTGTGTGCGCGTGTATGTGCGTAAATATATAAACATATATTATACAGACATATATATATATATATATATATATATATATA
>NC_068998.1:47017162-47024213 GCF_001194135.2 Octopus bimaculoides
ATATATATATATATATATATATATATATATAAACACACACACATTACATTACATTGCAAGGCAGACATTATAATGACGGATAATGTTATCAACCGGTTATAATTATTTTTAAGGAAACGCAATCGCTCCAGATTAATCAAAATAAGCCGCTTCCGCTGTCTTCGTACGTGCGCATGCGCATGTATACATTCGTGGGGGAGATCGAAATACAAAACAGTATTCTTCGAGCGAACTCTCTAGGATATTTGTTCTGCAGCGAGTTACAAACACTCCCTTATCGCCCTCTCCGTCATAAATACAGTGAACCAATGAGTATTCCATTAGCAGTATATAAACAATGACGTCATCATTCCCCTTAAATAATTATGAAAGAAGTTATTTTAAGACATGTCACAAGGCAGATTAAGACTAGTCTTAGACCAAATTAGGATTAATTGTAGGACACTACTGTCTGTATGCTTTCTCCTTGGCCTTGTTACTGTACCAACGAATGATACTCCGTTTGCTAAAAGTAACGGCCAAATGTCCCTCAAACTACACACAATAATCTTAAATAAAGAAGGACACGTTTTGAATTGGATATACAAAACCACTGGACAGTCACGGCTGGAATGCTTGTAATCCTGATTTTGCTCACTCAGGACTGACCTAGGGCTACACATCATCGTGATCATCAGCATCGTCGTCGTCATCATCATCATTATCATCATCACCACTAACATCATCATTCCTATCACCTTCTCACCGGCATCGTCGACGTCATCATCATCATCATCATCATCATCATCATCATCAACATCATCACCACAACCACCACCACTCCCATCATCATCACTATCATCACTACCACCACCATCATCATCATTATCATCACCCTCATCAACATCGTCCCCGTCGCAGTCATCATGTACCAACTCCGTCTCATTCTTACTAGAAACCCTTTGACCAATCCTACTTCCCGGAGAATTACGTTCTCGCAGCAAATCATTCGTAGCCCTTTGTGTCTCGGTGAGTCTTGGGTTAGAATAGGAGTGGAGATGTGATTTCGACACCCCGGTCCCAAAACTGAATTCCTATATTCCGACCTAATTAACTCCGGTAACTCTGTAATGACAGTTATCCAATGATACACGGGTTACTTCCCTTTACCTTTCCTTTCCATTGGCATCCATGCTTTTTTTTAGTAAAATGTATTTTTCATAATTTTTACAAGTGAAAAGTTGATAGTGATTTTGAAGTTCAAAGTCGGTAAACCTTTTCTTGATGGAAAATAAAATATATTTAAAAGGGACTTTAATGAAAAATATTGGGTGATTCTTCAGTATAATGCTAGAATATTTTCGCTTTTAAATCGATGTCTGCCGAATTTCTACAGCCGAATAAGCAGTCGGAAGTCTGTGTGTGTGAGAGAGGTCTCTGTGTGTTGTTGTTGTAATTGTTGTTGCTGTTGTTCAGCCCTTGGTCGACCCCGGTTTAGTAACTATTATTTATAGTTTCGTTAGAAGGTGGGGTGGGTGGCTGAGTTGATGACCTTGAATTTGCGGGGTCCCGCAGACTGGAAAGATGGTGTGTGTGTGGGGGGGGGGACGTAGATAGAAAGAGAATTCCAGGGAGGGGTTTGCCCAGGGGAAGAAGGGGTTGGTGAGTGGTTAAAGTGGAGCCTAGTGTAGGAGAGAGAGAGAGAGAGAGAGAGAGAGAGAGAGAGAGAGAGAAAGAGACAGAGACAGACAGAGACAGACAGACAGAGACAGACAGACAGACAGAGACAGAAAGAAGGCAGAGAGACAGAAGACAGAGACAGACAGACAGACAGACAGACAGACAGGCAGACAGACAGACAGAGACAGAGAGAAGGCAGAGAGAGAGACAAACAGACAGATATTATGTTGAAGAGAATGGAGGGAAAGGTATCCCGGGTGGGCTTGCTTAATATGCATCCGATGAGGTGTGCTTTACAGTGGCGGTGGGGCGGGTAAAGAGAGTCATAATACGCAAAATTCCTTAGTGATGACGTCATTGCAAAAACTAAATTCTAGGAAAGGAACTAACCGTTCGATCTTCTATATATATCAAAGCGTTTAGATAAATGAATATATATAATTACAAATATAATTAAATAAATTGCAAATAACAAAGTTATAGTGTTAATGTATATATGCGTGCGCGTGCGAGTGTGTGCAGTGGACAAGATATAAGATTGCTGTTATTATTTTAGTCCCAAATTAACTCTAAATGACAACAATCTAGATTCAAAGAAAATCAATCAATCAATCACTCAATACATAAATAAAAACAATGATGACTTATTGTTGAGTTTCTGCAAATTCCGAGGTTTCTGATATGAGATCGAATTACGACGAAAGTCGATACACATTGCTGGTTGAGGCCAGTGGTAATACTTTAAACACAGTGGTTCCCAAAGTGAGCGATATTGCTCCCCACCCCCACTGGGGGCGGTGGAAAGATCCAGGGGACGTTGAAGAAAAGTGGGATGTACATTAACATGTTAATTAGGTTTAAGTTTTATTTGTGAAACAAAGTTGTTTTGAATCTGCTGCAGAAAGTGATCTATATTTGTGGTCGGGTGGGTGAGGAAACGCTAGGAATGTGGCCTGGGTGTCAAGGGGGCGGCAGCCTGAAAAAGTTTGGGAATCACTGCTTTAACAGAATTGTACAATTCGATGAATGTAACAACTAGATCTACTCCAGTAAAAATCGTTTCGTCTTTACAAAACAGGGACTAGATACATCAGTAGTGAAATTTGAATATAGGGTCTTATTCTGCCCAAGGTAGAAGCTAAATATCCCTTCAACAATTTGTACAAACGTTTCAGAATTAGGACGACTTGATCTGCCCAATGTAGCAGCTAAAGCTACAAGTCGACAGTCTTTGATAAAGGGACAGTGAAATTCGGTGAAGAGATCGTGCTACGCTAACATGAATTTCCTTCATGCAGCACTCATGTCTCCCTAAACAAATTGTATTCTGTCTCTGAAACATAGGATATATTAATCAGAAATAGGGATTTAATATAGCAGATATATATATGGAAAGGTCCGTCCTAGGAATACCGTCACGAGAGCATATTCGAAATGAGGTAATTCGAGAAGGGAGTGGAACGAGCGATGTGATCGCAGATTACCGAAAGCAGAAGTTCCGCTGGGTTGGACATGTCACAAGGCTCACAGAGAAGTGGTGAGTTTTCACAGTTGTCGAGTGACATCCACGCGAACGGAAATTCCACTTGGGTGGCTTCCACGACGATGGGAAGACGATTTAGTCAAGCGATTTGGGTCAAAAATGGAAAATAATGACTTAATCAAGACAGAATTGGAAGCGCATTGTGGCCAGCGGCGTACATTAGCATCTGATGATCTGGTCAATACTGTGATACTGTGATACTGTGACATGGGCAACATAAGTCTGTGATGGTGCTTCATACAGCAGGTAAAAAGAGGCTACATAAGTAAGTGATGGGCCTTATCATACTGCAAATAAATCTCTCCAAACAAAACCATATAGTGTTTAGAATAGGGGTTAAACGGAGAAAGGTCTTCAATGTGGTTATTAATAGTCGTTTGCAGAATCTTGCATCCGAGTTTCTTGAAATAAACTTTCTACTGTGAGACGGAGCAAGTACTATGCGTAAATATCTTCTGTAAAAGACAATAAATAAATAAATAAATAAATAAATAAATAAACTACGAAACGTTGATCGAACTCTTCGATCCATCTCTGATCAATTTAGCGTAGTTCTATATTAGTAGAACATAACGAGGGGTAGCGCTTGACTACACCAATAAAAACTATCTGTGAACAAGCTAGCAAGGGAATCTCTGTGGCATGGTCGCTACATTTGCAAGAAATAGCAGTCAAATCTCCTTTAAATTATAACTTATGGTAGGCATGAGTAACCGTTTTCGAGAAGCGAGCTACATGAGCCATAACTCTTCATCAGTCGGGCTGCATTACTAAAAAGATTCGACGAAAGCAAGAGCATCCTATAGTATTAAAATGTAGCACATTGAATATTAGAATCTTAATCTGTTTGACTCTGAAGACACATCCTTTAATTCTACGAAATTGCGATAAATCTGCAATTCAGGGAATTCTGACTTCATCGATTGTTGAACGAAACAACGGATTCTGTATGGATATCAAGCAAGTGAGTCTGTACAGAAACAACATCAGCAGAGTTTCACATTGTAGAGATATCTACGTTGGACAGATGCCCACACTGTGCAAATCTCTATTCTGTACGAGTTAAACACTGTACAGATGTGTAAACTATGATGATGTCAACTCTGGTCCGGTCAATACAGATTGAAAATGCTATACAGAGCGTAAAGACGGACGAAATGCTGCTAATGCGACAAGACTGGTCCTCTGAACACAGGTGTGTTCCAGCTGTGTGGACTGGAGCAACGAGAAATAAAATGTTTTACCGAAGGACATAACGCGCCACCAGGAATCGATCTCACGACCTTACGATTGTAAACCGATTACCCTAACCACTAAGCCACACGCCTTCACAGCCTATGACAGCTCTATGTAACACTATTTACAAAACCTATAACGACACCCTATAATAACCTTATAAAGAACGTGTATAAGCTCTATGACAACTCTATTTATAAGATACCAGAATCCTTGTAAAAAGTGTATATAAAACCGGTAGTTTAGCGAATGATAGTGAGTGAAGAAGTGACGTCAGGTAACGAAGCCAACAATTTAAGTGTCTTTTTTGTGTATGCGTGACATCATGGGATCCTCGAGAATTTTATCTACTGATATGCGGATAGAGCAGAAAGAGATTTAAGGTCGCACAACAACTACCAATCGGCGGTTAAAGGAGCTCGTTTTTGGAGTCGTTTGCCAGTTCATGTCAAGAAACTTCTTCGATCCTTTCCACTACAGAACCAATAAAACCCTGTATAAGATCATATACTGAAGCTAATTCTGATCCTACTCAACAATCAGTAACTAGCCACAAAAAAAGAAGAAAAATGGGTGAAACGGGTACTCCGACTGTTACGACACGAGGATTCCACTTGATTCAATCAATGGAACGGAGTGCAAGAGGCTGAACACTCCAAGAACGCGCGCGCGCGGATAGATAGATAGATAGATAGATAGATAGATAGATAGATAGATAGATAGATAGACAGATAGATAGATAGATAGATAGATAGATAGATAGATAGACAGACAGACAGCTGATGGGGTAGCAGGAGCGGTCCGCCCCGGGCAGCACTTTTGTGTCTGCTGTAGGCAGTATGTGTTTTTTTGTGGGGTCCGGGTGCAGCAAACGGAAGGGCCACCCCGGGCGGCACACATTCTAACTACGCTAATGGATAGATAGATAGATAAGGTGCTAAGGAATGTACGAAGGAAGTCAAAAATTTTCCGCACTTTCACTATAATATATCTTTATTATTGTTACACTGGCTTCTGTGAATGCGTGCTTATAGTTTGTGGTCATGTGATCGAAGTCTGAGCCTGATCGTGCCATTTTTCTTCCTGGCTTTACATTATAAGCATGGCCGCTCCGCTAGCAATGTGCACCAGAGAAGAACAAAGAGTAGTGATCCGATTTCTCTGAAAAAGGGGTCTACGATCAGCTGCAAGATACACGGGTTTGCTGGCCAACAAACTGAAGCCAGCAATTTGCACCAAACGCCGAAGTCTATTGCCGAAGAAAGTTTTGCTGTCGCATGACAATGCACACCCACAAGCGGTCGCCCAGACCGTTGAAACCATTAACCAATTAGTCTTTGAGGTGCTGGAACATCCTACCCACAGTGCGGATCTCATCCCTTCCGACTATCATATCTTTGGAAAGCTCAAAGATGGTATACGAGGTCGTTTATTTCCTACGGATGAAGATGTGTATACACTGGCAGCAGTGTATAAATAGTAGTACGATCAACCGAAAACCTTTTTCTTGGAGAAAATGCGTAAGTTTGTGGACCGCCGGACCAAGTGCATCGAAAAGGAAGGTGATTATATAGAAAAATGACGTATTTTTTATCCCCTGCTTTTGTGTAAATACATTGACAAAACAAGAGTGCGTGTTTTTGATTCTCCCTCGTAATTCAATAGACCCCAAACTGGGGTCCGCAAAAGTAGTAGTAGAGTCCGTGAACTAAGTTCAAAATCATATATATATATATATATATATATATATATATATATATATATATATATATATATATATATATATATAAGGATAAGCATATTAAAAGAGGTCGGTGAGAAAACTAATGTAAATAAAAAGGTTGGGAACCACTGCTATAGACCAATGGCATAAAATTAGATGATTATGTTAAAGAGATACTGAATGTTTTACACAAAATTATTCTTATTTAGAAAAATTTATTTCTGACTTCAAAATAGGAAAAAAAAGCAACACCTAGCGGCAGTTGTTGCTAACGCTGAAAGAAGAGGGGAGGTAATTACAATACCGCATGAGTAAATTTTGTATCTACTAGAGAGAAAATCTAGTCTTTGACAGAGTGTATATATTTAATACGTGTATATATTTAATACATTTGTATTTTATATTGCAGTTGAGAATAATAGCGTCGATTATTACATAGTTTTATGGTATCAATCATTGGTTCACTGTATTTATGACGACGAGTGTTTTAAGGAACTCGTTGCGTAACTAAATATAGAATAACTAGCGAAAAATGCGGAGATCGATTTATTCAGCAAAACCCATTAAGATGGTGCCCTTAGTAAGGCCGCTGTCAAGAGAGCCTTACTGGTTCTCTTAACTTCCTGATCTCCGAGTTACGCATTCTGTCGAGTAACGTTACTCCGGAGATCCCACGAAGGTACTCCATTTCGGTCCCGTTTATTCGCGATCGTACTCTTTCGGTCATAACCCAATTTTTATGATCATAATATTTATGATATTCATATCCAATATTTATGATTATAAGGGAAGAAAGCATAAAAAATCAAATTGAAGACGACAAGTTTGACTACATTCGCCCCACAAAACCGTTGGCATTGTGTCTATGCTAGCAACCATTAAGAAACGGG
>NC_068998.1:47024446-47027044 GCF_001194135.2 Octopus bimaculoides
ATATATATATATATATGTGTTTATTCTATCGGTGACTTTTGCTGAGCTGCTAGGTTACAGAGACGCACACACACTCACACACACACTCGCGCGCACGCACACACACTCACACACACACTCGCGCGCACGCACACACATGTATGTATGTATGTATGTATGTATGTATGTATACGACGATCTTCTTTCAGTTTCCGACTACCAAATCCACTCACATGGCATTTGTTGGCCCGAGCTCATAGCAAAGGACACTTGCCCAATATGACCGAGCAGCGGGACTGAACCCGAAACCATGTGGCTGGAAAGCATTCCTCCTATTATTCGTAACTTTTGTAAATTATGACAAATTATCATAATATATTCAACCACAGTTAATTATAAGAATGTTAATATTAACTTTAATAGTTACACATTAATGGTTAAACATTAATATCAATAGTTACACATCAATAGTTAAACTTTAATATTAGTATTAATAGTTAAACATAAACCAGGAAGCTGGGTTGGTAGAATGGACAGAAAGAACAGCGAAAGATACCGCGCGGTAAAACATTTACATCAATATTTATAGTCTCCCAGTTGTATAATGGCGAGAGTTATGTCCTCTTATTTGACGTTCTCACATCAAATAATTCGATGTTGATTTATTATTGTTCGATAAATACCGATGAAGTATTAAAATCGAGATCGACAACTATCACACACACACACGCATTGTAATATTTATGTCTGACATTTTATTTAATAACCAACCACACTGGCGCTGAGGTGTCACACTACAGTTATTCCCCTTTCCTGTATTGACTTTCAATGCTGCAAAAACGCTTCGAATTTGTACCGAGGCTCAGTAACGTTGAAATTATTTTCGTAAGGAAGTCGATGCCAGCGGTGAGCTGGCAGAAACGTTAGCACAACGGGCGAAATGCTTAGCGGTACTTCGTCCCCTCTGTGTGTAGCCCCTTGTGGGCAGTAAAGAAATAGGTATTTCGTCTGCCGTTACGTTCTGAGTTCAAATTCCACAGAGGTCGACTTTGCCTTTCATCCTTTCGGGGTCGATAAATTAAGTACCAGTTACGCACTGGGGTCGATGTAATCGACTTAACTCCCTTGTTTATCCCCTCTATGTTTAGCCCCTTGTGGGCAATAAAGAAATTGAAGTCGATGCCTGATATGGACTTCAACGATACTGTGTTCTCTTTAACATCTTTGAGACGGCAGCAACAGACACATTCTTTCGAGTGTTCAGTTGATCAAGAGTACGTTCTCATACTTGAAGCCAGGAAGGCCGCGAGCTGGCAGGATCGTAAGTATTTGTGGTTATCTCACCTCCATTAAATAATCGGGTTAGCTGCCCCGACTTTAAAAAATTGTTTAACCCTCAATAAAACAAAGAAAGAATGAAAAATTAATAAACGTGAACAGTGAAAAGATTAAATATCTAATTAAATATCTAATAACATCGTTATAACAAATCGTAGCATGTCTATTGAGGAGGCCAAACGTCAACAACGTGTTGAAGCATTGAATCAAAACGATCTAACTCTTTTAATCCAATCTTTTGTCGCCACATAAACTCAAATTTTTAGTAGGGAGTTAACCCAATTTTTTTAATGGAAGTGAGCTAACCAAAAAGTACCGAATCGTTTGCACGACGGTTAAAATGCTTAGCAGCATTTGTCTGCCTGTACGTTCTGAGTTCAAATTCCGCTGAAGTCAATTTCGCTTTTGATCCAGTCGAGATCTATGAAATAAGTATCTGTTGGGTCAATTTTTGCCTTTTATCCAATCGGGATCTATGAAATAAATACTTGTTGAGAACTGGGATCGGGGAAGTCAATTAATTCCCTCCCGCAGAATTCCTAGCCTTATCCCTAAAGTAGAAAAGGTTATTGCGGACCGGGTTCTGAGTCCCTACTTATGGACAGGAATAGAACTTCTTCGTCATGCGACTGCAAAGAGGATGTAAAAAACTGGAAGAGATGTCTTCGAAACAGCAGAATAATAGAAGACTCTGTGAGAGAGCGGCGCCCCCGTATCTCTATGACTTGAAGTTCTCTCCCTTCCTTAGGGACCATTTCTCATCGTTTTATAGTTAGCTATTGGCCAAGGCGGCGAGCTGGCAGAATCGTTAGCAGGCCGGGCGAAATGCTTAGCGGTATTTTGTCTGCCTTTACGTTCTGAGTTCAAATTCCGCTGAGGTCGACTTTCATCCATTTGGGGGTCGATCAATTAAGTACCAGTTGAATACTGGAGTCGATTACATCAACTATCCCCCTCCCCCAAATTTCAGGCCTTGTGTCTATAATAGAAATATTGGTATTTGTACATCTGCTTCTTCAAAGCAACCCTAGGTTATGTTATTTTTAGTCCTTCTACTGTTGCCCTCAAGGTCTTCGGTCCCTTTGTTGACATTGCGGCATTTCTTAAAGGTCTTTAACATTCCGAGTTATAACTATAATGACCAAAAGTCTACAATGATGATGATGATGATGAAGACGATGACGACGACGACGATGATGATGACGATGATGATGAGTGGTGGCGGTTGTAATGATTGATAATGATGCGTATATATATATATATATATATATATATATATAT
>NC_068998.1:47028462-47034933 GCF_001194135.2 Octopus bimaculoides
GTTAGTTTCTATTTTAGAGGTTAAGGGTTCCAGTCGATCCGATCAACGGAACAGCCTGCTCGTGAAATTAACGTGCAAGTGGCTGAGCACACCACAGACACGTGTACCCTTAACGTAGTTCTCGGGGATATTCAGCATGACACAGTGTGACAAGGCTGGCCCTTTGAAATACAGGTACAACAGAAACAGGAAGAGAAAATGAGAGAAAGTTTTGGTGGAAGAGTACAGCAGGGTTCGCCACCATCCCCTGCCGGAGCCTTGTGGAGCTTTAGGTGTTTTCGATCACAACGTCTGGTCTGGGAATCGAAACCGTGATCCTATGACCGCGAGTCCGCTGCCCTAACCACTGGGTCATTGCGCTTCCACTACTAGTACTACAAGTAACTCTTTCAGATTTACTACTATTATTATTACTACTACTACTGCTGTGAGTTATCGACCTCTTAAGTTAACCGTATTATTGCTCGGTCACCTTACGTCAATATTATAGGAATTAAGAAGGCGGCGAGGTAGCAGGGACGTTAACACGCCGGGCGAAATACTTTGCAGTATTTCGTCTGTCTTTACGTTCTGAGTTCAAATTCTGCCGAGGTCGACTTTGCCTTTCATCCTTTCGGGGTCCATAAATTAAGTACCAGTCGCGTACAGAGGTCGATTTAATCGACTGGTTCCCTTCCCCAAAATTTCGGGCCTTGTGCCTAGAGTAAAAAGGGATGTTATAAGAATTACGCCCCTTACATAGATCGAGCATCTGAATGCGTCAGAGATAGAGTGAGGAGAGGGTATACAGAGAAGAAGGAAGTAAGTATAGAGGGAGTAGAAAGAGGGATAGAGTGCATGACAGAGAGAGAGAGAGTAGGAGGCTGGGAGTAAAGGAAGAGTTGATCAGTCGCAGAATAATGATTATTTTAAAGGAGATTAATGGAAATAAATAACAGAATGGGAAAGCAACTCAGTACTATAAAAATATATAATATACACACCCGTGTATGTATGTATATATATATTTTATCGTTTATTTTATGATTGTTTCAGTCATTGGACTGCGACCGTGGTGGGGCACCGCCTTGATGGGTTTTAGTCGGGCAAATCGATTCCAGAATTCAAAGTCAGTACTTAATCTATCGGCCCTTTGAGCCGAACCGCTACGGTACAGGGATGTAAACACACCGACCGAAGATCATTAAGCTGGATTTAACCCCTTAGAAATCGGTAGCCCTACATTACTATTGTTTACGTAATTCAGATATGTTATTTTATGCAATGAATAAAAGTAATGGATGAAAGATGGGTAACAAGTCTGGATTAATATGTAGTTTACTGATGTAAAAATTGAAAGTAAATTGTCCTAAAAATGAAAGGAAATGCGATTTAAACCAGAAGTGTTGAGAATAGCGCACCGTAACATAATTTCGTTAAAAGAATATAGAGAACTCCTCATTGTATTATGCACACACATACCAACATGTATAGTATATTCTATTGATGTGGTAAGTAATACGAAGGGGTGCTGAAAAGTTCCTGGCTTCAAAGGTGTCGCAAAAGGCCCGGTTGAAGGCCCAATCTTCCGAGTTCTTTTACAGGGCTTAGAAAAACTGAAGGACTGCTGCAATAAGTGTGTGAATCTGAGAGGGGAGTATGTTGAATAAAGTCCTAATTAACTGATCCTCTGGTATTTTCTTTTATCCCAAAAGCCAGCAGCCTTTCAGTACCCTTTCGTATACCCATAGCAGACACTACTGAGGTAGCAATTCGGTGGTTTTCCTGTTGACACGTGATAGCCATACAATTACCCTTTGAGCAATGCTATACTCCTGCATAGTTAATGAGTTGTGCAGAAAGAACTAATGGGAAGCGGTGGCTTGTTCCTGTAGATTCGTTCGATTTATACAAATGAATTCCTTTCCCCACCTTTTTTTGAGAAGAGCTGTTTGACTATATCAAGAATAATTCGACTGATGTACACGTGAGCAAGAGAGTGTCAAATATATTGGTTACATGAAATTATGGGCTGTCACTGTCGTCACTTCCGGTTTCGATAGCATTTTACTTTCTTGTTTTTAGGACAATATACTTTCACTTTTTTTACGACGATAATATGCATGTTATTGCAAGTCTGTCAACCTTGTTGGTCTGACGCCTACAGAGATTCTGTGTAACAAAGACCAGACCAAAAAAACAAAAAGCGTTGATCATAAAAATGATGCATGACGCAGGTTATAAGTTGGCTATAATACAAGTTAAGTATATATATATATATATTGACTTTAGATACTAGATTCATCTCAAAGTCATAGGTCTCGATTGTCCAAATGAACGACACAGAGTGTATATAATGGCTACGAAAAGTGGTGTCTATATTGCCTATAGTGCAGGGCGTATATATTAGCTATTATATACATACATACATACATATACAAAGCCATAATGTAGAATGTATATATTGGCTTGAAAACACCAGATCCACCCTTATATTTTATGTCACAGCTATCCAGAAACTTCGATAAAAATTATCATATTGGAGTTACCTCCCTTGACGATATTCTTTTCACAAGAAGTTTTGAGTAGTCTTCAATACCACCTAAGCTTTATTTTCTTTCAATAAATTCGATAATCTCGGATAATCGAGCAGATCTATGGCTAAAGACATTCTAGTCGCGGCCGTCCTGTTTATTTATTATTATATTTCAGTAATAGTGTATCTACGACTATCGTTTTTTTTTTTTAAATTGGTAAATCATAGTTTGAGGTGATTTAGCTGCTATTTTTAGCAGCCAATTGACTACCAAGTGTTTTCCCCGAGACTGCATTTATAAGTACGTCACAAATAGGAGGAACAGCTTTAATCAATTGTACGCCTCCCCTCTAGAAGAACCTTGGTTAGAATACATAACTAACAGTAACAGGAGAAATATATTAATAACTTGTAGACAGATAGGAACGTTGGAAAAATACTTTGCAGTAGTTAATGTTCTGAGTTCAAATCCCACTTGGGTTGAACTTAAGTTTCTTTTTGCTACAATAAAATGAGAACCAGTCAAATATTCGGTCAATGTAATAGAATGCCCACCCAACTACCCTCAAAATGATTGACTGAAATTACCAGAATTATTAATTATTATTATAATTATTGTTATAATTATTGCATTTTAATGTGTACAAGGAACCCTTTTTTGTTAAAAATTAGGTTTAAAAAATATGGGAGTTTCTAATACATGGATAGTATTGGTGACGTGCACAATAGATTGCCTTACAAAACTTTTTTTTCCAAATTTTAAGCCCTGAAAATTAGGGGGTTTCCTTATGCATGAGGGGTCCTTATACACGTTAAAATATAGTAATATAACACAGTGAGTTGACAGAATCATTAGGATATGAGGAAAAGGAAAAATTGCTTTGTGATCGTTCTTCCAGATTTTCTTCTATGTTCTGTGTTCAAATCTTGCTGAGGTCGATAAAATAAAGTACCAGCTGACTATGGGGGTCTATGTAATTGAAATGCTTAGCAGTATTTCATCCATCTTTACGTTCTGAGTTCAAATTCCACCGAGGTCAACTTGCCTTTCACCCTTTGTTTTTTTTTGGGGGGGGGGTTGATAAATTAAGTACCAGTAGCATACTGGGGTCGATCTAATCGACTGGTCCCTGGCTCCCCAAAAATTTCGGGCCTTGTGCCTAGAATAGAAAAGATTATTATTATTATTATTATTATTATTATTATTATTATTATTACTGTTACTATTTAGTAGTTTTATTTTTATAGCGTGCTTTCACTTCACTACCGAGCGCAGCTCTGTGTGCCTTGGTTTGCTGTGATGCTCTTATGGTTATTGTATTGAAAGTGCTTTTTGCGTAGGATGTGTGCAGTACCCAGTAGTGCAATTTTCTGTACATTATATATACTTGTTAGTCCTGCTGTTTTTGTTATGTATTTGTCTGAATATTTTTTTATTATACCTAAGGCACCTACTATGATAGGAATTGTTTCTGTTTTTAGATTCCACATTCGAGTTACCTCTATTTCCAGGTCTTTGTATTTTGAAAGTTTCTCCATTTCTTTTAGAGAAATGTTATCATCTGCTGGTATTGATACATCAATTAGAAAGCACTTTTATTATTATTATTATTATTATCATTATTATTATTATTATTGAGTGAGAGAGCAGTGTATGCCATCAAAGTGACACTGGGGTAAAATATACGAAGCCCAGTATACCCATCATGACTACCCGTCTGATAAGGGTACACCAGGCACATGCATCACAACCATATGTGCGCAACATGGTGATCTCATATCAAGATAAACAGCGCATGACCTCGCAGGTGGGGCCCAGTTAGAATTTTCTTCATGTCGAGTAGCCCATCCCCCTCAAAAGGTCCCTGAATAAGGTTTGTTTAAGGATGATGAGCAAAACACCCATATTTTCAGAGATGAATTATTCAAACCCCAAAGAATTCCTCTCAACACATGGCTACGACGCTTCCCCACTATTTCTGATCAGAGTGATCAGAGATGCACATATCGTCAGCCACCAAGGGACATGCTCAACTGGTTAACATCAAACAACTGACAAGCAAATCTGTGGTATTAAGCAGAATATTCGCTGTATTATTATTATTATTATTATTATTATTATTATTATTATTATTATTATTATTATTATTATCATTATTATTATTATTATTAACAACACTGTCCTTCACTTCTTACTATACTTTCCATGTTGTTCCGTTGCAGCAAGAGAACGGACCAGATACAGAAGGCGACCACGGCATTCCTAACAACAAGCAATCGGCGCGATTCTTCGACAAGGTGGCGCGGTACACCTTCCCGCTGGTATTTGGTTTGTTTAACGTCTTCTACTGGATCTTTTACAATATGTGGAATTTCAGATAAATCGGATAATTATTAGTTAATCAAACGAATTAATTAATTAAATTATTGATTAATTTTAATCAAGTGATTACCTGCCCCCACTCCTCCATATGAACAATGCAGCAAATGAAGACGGAAAGAAAAGAAAGAAAAAAAACAAAAAGAAAGAAGTTAATGAATAAATAATAAAGAAACAGGCCTTAACGAGGAAAATTGGGAATAATGAATTACTAATTAACCAATTGGTGACGTGCACAATGGAAAAAGATGATACGAACTACTACTACTACTACTACTACTACTATTTCTACTGCTTCAAGAAAGAAAGGGGGAAGGCAAAAGAGGAAAGAAAGAAAGAAAGAAAAGAAAAGTGAAATGGTTAATAATGGAATAAATGTTTATATGAGAAGGGGCATGTCCCATCAGAAAATGAAAAAAGGCTATGAAGCAACAGAAGGGGACAATATACATACATACGTTCATACATACATACATATATATATATATATATATATATATATATATATATGAATGAAATTAATGTAGGCATTGAAAGAAAAATAGAAAGCTAATGTAAAGAGAGAAAAGAAAAGAAAGAATGAAAGAAAGAAAGAATGAAAGAAAGAAAGAAGCAGAAAACAAGAAGAATTCAAAGAAAGAGAAAAAGAATAGAAAAAGAAGAAAAAATAAATAACTTGAAATAGAACGAGAAAAGACAAAACAAAAACCGTGATAAATAAATAAATAAAGTGCCATTTTAAATTGTTTGGTACCTGCAATTGGACAAATATTTCTCCGGAATATTTCAAGAGATAAGAAATATAACAATAATATTAATCTCTGAACGAATTTTAAAAATGTTCTAGAGAAATATTTTCTTAGGAGGAAAAAAAAAAAAAGCAAAGAAATAATAACAAAATTTTAAAGAATTTGGAATCAATTCTAAAGAATTTCCACAGACATTTTTTGGACAATATTGGAGGGTGGGGAACCAAAAACAGAAAAAAAGAAAGAAAAACAGCTTTGAATCAATTTTGAAAATCTTCCAGAAGTTTAAAAACATAAACTTCAAATTGGTGTGTATTTTTTGTATTTTTTTTTTTACCATTATTTGTCACATTTTACTCCACATCCTCCTCCTCCTCCTACTACTACTACTATTTCCCCCTCCCACACCACCACTCTTCAGCCCTGAAAAAAATCAACAACAACAACAATAATAACAACAAACGTTTATTCGGTGGTGTAGCGGTACTGCTGATATATATTCCAAATGTTTCAACTTGCTAAAGTGGTTTGAGAAGCATCCTATCCTCCTGGTTAAGATGCTAGACTCTTACAAATTGTTGTTTTACTTACTTTGTTATTTTCCTTTTGTTTGTTTTTCTTTTCTCTCTTGTTGCGTAATTTTTATTTTATTTTATTCTCTAACAACTCTATGCCCCAACTTTCTTAGTGTAAAAAGGCCCCCCCCCCCAAAAAAAATATATATATGTATATATATACATACACACACACACACACAAATACATACACACATGTATGTATGAAACGCTTCAAGGTGTCAGGGTAGCGATGGGTATGTGTGCACACCA
>NC_068998.1:47035653-47037643 GCF_001194135.2 Octopus bimaculoides
ATATGGTTCGATTTTTCTTGAAGAGTTCATTTAAATGAATGAAAGCGCTAATAAAGAATTATCCAAAATTCTGACTGCCACCTTTTTCTTAATATATAGTATCTGTACACCATTTCAAACACTCTATACACATCTATACACGCATACATACATGCATATATGTATGTGTATAAGTATATGTAACCTTGTGGATATCGTTGGCGATTTTTTCTTCCTCCGTCTTCCCTTCTTTGGACTTTCCTATGTTTCCGACGAAGAGGTCCGCTCGAAACGTCAAATTCTCTTTCTTTCCTTTCCCGAGCGTCCAGTAACACAATCTGTATCACGTCCCTGCGTTGTTGTTTTTTGTCGGTTTTCTTTTTTGAACTTATATGTATATACATATACATATACGTACATACACACATAAATACAAACATACATGAATAAATACATTTATATGTACATACATATATGCGCAATACACACACACACACACAAATACATACACACATGTATGTATGAAACGCTTCAAGGTGTCAGGGTAGCGATGGGTATGTGTGCACACCAGCTGTCACTGTATAAAGGGAGACAACTCTCTAGCTATAGATCAATGTTTTACATTAATCTTTCTTGAGATGTATTCCAATGCTTTATGGGGATTCCTGTTACAATCCATGGAAGGATTATTTCAACTAAAGCACAAAGTTCCTTTTAATGGAGAAACGATGGTCATAAAGTATGTACCAGTAATACACAATGACCAGTATCTCTTCTTCAGTGAGGTTTTAAGAAAGGAAAATGGACCATGAGCCATGATGAAAATATCTTTAAAAAACATCATTATAATTTATTCAAAAGTTTTCCAGCGTTATTGGTGTTGTTGTTGTTGTTGTTGTTGTTGTTGTCATTGCTTTACTGCTGTTATTGTTGATGATGATGGTGACAATATCTATTGTTGCTATTTATTATTATTATTATTATTATTATTATTATTATTATTATTCATTTTTCTTAAGGTGGCAAGCTAGCAGAATCGTTAGCACGCTGGACGAAATGCTTTGCGGTATTTCGCCAGCCACTACGTTCTGAGTTCAAATTCCGCTGAGGTCAACTTTGCCTTTCATCCTTTCAGGGTCGATAAACTAAGTACCAGTGAAACACTGGAGTCGATATAATCGACTAACCCTCTCCCCGTCAAATTTCAGGCCTTGTGCCTATAATAGAAATTATCATTATCATTATTATCATTACTATTATTATTATTATTATTATTATTATTATTATTATTCATTTTCTTAAGGCTGTGAGCTGGCAGAATCGTTAACATGCCGGACAAAATGCTTTGTAGTATTACGTCCGTCTTCCCGTTCTGAGTTCAAATTCCACCGAGGTCGACTTCGCTTTTCATCCTTTCAGAGTTGATAAAATAAGTACCAGACAAGCACTGGGGTCGATCTAATTGACTAGCTCCCTCCTACCAAAATTTCAGGCCTTCTGCCTTTAGTAGAAAGGATTATCATCATCATCATCATTATTATCATTAATATTATTATTGTTATTATTAACATTCGGACAGTGAACTGGTAGAATCATTAACACATAAGGCAAAATGCTTAGTAGCATTTTATCCTTCTTCAGATTCCGAGTTCAAATTCCGCCGAGGTTGACTTTGCCTTTCATCCCTTCAGGGTCGATAAAGTAAGTACCAGTTGCGTACTGGGGTCGATGCATTCGACTTATCCCTTCCCTTGATATTTCTGGCCTTCTGCCAAAATCTGAAACCATTATTACTATTATCATCATTCTTGCCATTGGTATGTTTGTTTTCTTTGATTTCTTTCCAAATTTGTTTTAAAATTTGCATCAAGTCGCACAGAATGACAAAAAAAGAAAAAAAAAAAACTGAAAACAAGGTAAAAAATTTTTCAAATAATTTTTTTAAGAATTTAAATCCTAAAACAGAAAAATAACGTTGTTCAAAAATTTAATTGAAATTTCAAATACTGTA